>NC_047110.1:8460542-8599741 GCF_902500255.1 Thalassophryne amazonica | reverse complement strand
TGTGTCTCTCTCTCTCTCTGTCTCTCTCTCTGTCTGTGTCTCTCTCTCTCTGTCTCTGTCTGTCTCTCTGTCTCTGTCGCTCTCTTTCTCTCTCTCTCTGTCTCTCTCTCTCTCTCTGTGTGTGTCTCTCTCTCTCTGTCTCTCTCTCTCTCTCTCTCTGTCTCTCTCTCTCTCTCTCTCTCTCTGTTTCTCTGTCTCTCTCTCTCTCACTTCCTCTGAATCTGTGCCAGTTGGATCACGAGAAGGTTCAGAGTGTTTGAAGTTGTTCGATGTGTGTTGATGACTTGAACAATTTCAGTGACCCAGAGACGATACAGGGTAAGGTCCAAACAGATGTCACAGAGAAGCAAAGACAGAGGACTTGCTGTTTAACCCTCTGGGACCGACAGCGTTGTATACGACGGCTGAGACCAAGCTTTACTTTTTTTGCTGAAAAGTTAACTTCGTGGACTTTTGAGCCAGCCGTCAGCCATCTTTGTACTCCTCATAGAAGCTGTGTGATGACACGCAGTGGGAGTGTCCAGTCGGAATTGGTTCACCGTCACATGGTTTTCCAAAATCCAATTGTAGGGCAGATTTACCTCACGTGATAAACCAAAGATCATTTTTAGGACTGATGTGTTACTTGTTGGCCCGTTTGAATAGCCATCTGGATTCTTGCTCCAATGCACCCTGTGCCATTACGCACAGCGATCAGTGAAAGTGAGCAGACGGAGCAGGGCCTCTGATGACAATCTCACATGCTCAAACACAGTGTGTGAGTTTCAAAGATGCTCCACTCCTCATTACCTTTGAATGTTATTGAATAAGCCTGTGGCAAGCTCTCTCGCTCCGGCGTAAAGCACTGTTTACCATATCAATGGAGCGAGGGGGGATGGGCCGCTCCTCAGAGTGTAAGTGGGCCAAAGTGTCAAAGCTGCTTTCAGAGCAGGACAGAACACTCCAAAACACAGTAGTAGATGTGACCTTTGTGTAATAGCAGACAGAAATTGCTTTTAGATGAATGGTAAATGGACTGCATTTATATAGCATCAGATGCTCAAAGCGCTTTACAATTATGCCTCACATTCACCCCGATGTCAGGGTGCTGCCATACAAGGCGTTCACTACACACCGGGAGCAATAGGGGATTAAAGACCTTGCCCAAGGGCCCTTAGTGATTTTCCAGTCAGGCGGAGATTTGAACCGAGGATCTTCTGGTCTCAAGCCCAACACCTTAACCACTAGACCATCACCCCCCCAAACAAAACGCATAGACCATTTTGTATATATTGTTTGAACCTTTTTGTTGTACAGTCTTTCACGCAAGAGCCCAAATTAACTTTATAAAGTGTCAAAACAGTTGTTTATTATTGTTTACTGTGTGTTTTGAATAAATGTGTGTGGAAAATTATTCCCCGCTTTACTTTTTCCTTTCTCATTTCTGATTGTAAACCTTTATTACACTTATAGTAAAACACAACTAGAGCAAATATATTCTGAAAGAACAGGTTGTCCTGAAAAAAAGAGACATAAAACTTGATTGTGGGATGCAGGGAGAGCTGTTAACAGCATTAATGAAACATTTACATCAGGCAAGTGAACTGTCCAAAAAATGCCCTCAGACCCCAGAGGGCTAAAGCATGTATGGACACTTCCTTTGCTGACTGAGTGGAAACCAGGCTCCCGTTGTGGTGGATGTGGTGAAACCCAGTCCGCCCCTAAAAATCGGTCCGCTTTTTGCATCTGCGTAGGCATCATTTCGGACCACAGCAGCACATCTGAGACGGAGTCTCTTCACCCAATGCAATCAAATGAATTAATGGAATTATTAACCATCAGATGATAAAGGAAAACCTCTTAAATCATTCTGAAGTCTGTTTTAAGCAGAAACAAGGTGAAATTCCTTGACGCTTTAAAATGTCCAACGCGCAGTGAATGCATCAGCTAGCAGCTTGTTTAGCCGCGGTGCTCTGATCACTTCTGCCGCCTTTTATGATGAAATAATGCTGAATTTATGTGGAAATGATTGTTGTACAAAAGCTTGAGATATCTGTCACTGAGATGGATGATGACTGGAGGCAGTTTGAAGCAGAAACGAGGTGATAATCCGTGAAGTGTGTCATCAGGGGAACCGATCTTTATGGGGGCTGTTCGTTCTGCAACACCGGCACCAGGACTCGATCCCAGACCTCACCAGACATTTGCAGACAGTCTGTTCTAATGTGTGGATGCACTGCTCATCCCCAGCTCTGCTCCCCCGCTCCAACCAGTAAATGCTCTTAAACTAGCAGCAAACATGGAGCGTAGTTACTATTTATTGATTGTTTTTGCAGTATAATAGAAAATGGAGTATTTTCCACTTGCTGTATTTTCTGTAGTTATTGAATGACTGTTTACATTTTTTTATGTTTCCTCTACAGTTGCCGGACGGATTCAGATCTCCTTGGAGACTCATGTTTTCCACACAAGTGCACGGCGAGAGCTTCTCAAGGATGACAGCTGGCCTTGTGCACCATGGGCCGACAGTGCTCGTCGTGAAAGACACAAAGGGACATGTTTTTGGGGGCTTTGCCTCTCATGCCTGGGAAGTCAAACCACAGTTCCAGGGTGAGAGAAAAATGTTTGAACATTGCAAAGTTCCTGTGGTTTTAACTGTCTGTCACCACATGTTTGAGTTGAAAGGAGATCTGCACCACTCCAGAGTCCCAAACTCACATTCAAGAGTGATTTGAGTTGAATTTCGGGATTCGTGACTTTACTTGAACTTGAGCGCTGGTAAGTTGGACTCGAGGACCAACTACACTCAGAACTTACAAAGACCTTTTTTTTTTCTTTTTTGTCATACCACCATAAAATGTTGTTCTGACATGCTGATAGTGTTGTGTGTTGGGGGGGTGTGGCTGGACATTTTGGTGTTCTTTTCTTTTCTTTGCTCTCCAGGTGGTATGAAAACTGATTTGTCTGTGGAGAAGGTGCTGGCAGAAGAGTCCTTCACCCTCATCAACATCATGTGCAGCACCTGTGGATGGTGCTCACATGCAACCTTAAAGACTTTCAACTGAAGCAGATAATTGGATGGCGTTCTGCATTTAAGCCATGTGTGATTCAAGCAGAATTGCCGGGAACTCGACCTTGTGATGTTCGTTTGTGAGACGCTGAGGACCGCGCCTGGGTTTGACACATCGTGCCTGTGAAGCAGGAAGGGTGAGGGACACATGCTGTCAGCACACATCAGAGGTGATTGTTTGACTACTTGTTGATAGTAACTTGGTATTTTGTTACGCAGTAGATTTGAATTGTGATGAGAATTGTGCAGCTCGCTTCTCACTGCTGTGGCGTGCGGACAAGTGATCCTCCACCTGTTGTGAGAGGCTGCTCATTTGCAAGTTAAAAATACAGACCTGAATGTGTTGCTGATGGTGTGTGTCTTTTGAAGGATATTGGTTGTAACTGCTGACTTACCTCACCTCTTCTATCCTTCACAGAGAGTCGGTTTGTCGTGTCCACCTGGGGGGTGTTTGGCGGTAACAGTGAGTCCAGAAGCGCCGGGCTTTGATCCTTTTGGGCGCTGAAGAGCGTGCCAGCCTTCACTCCACCAGAATGACGCTGTTTTAGTTTCTACACTTTGTTTAGCACCAGAGGGTGACTCAATAAATTGTTTTTGTTATTGGAACCGCTTTCTGGTTATTTTAGCGCTGGGTTCCGTCAGACGCAGGTCCGCTCCTCAACCCGCGTCGACACATAACAGATAGTGATTATTTACATATTACTTTTTAAAACAGTGGACCTTTGACTTTCCTGTAGTGACTTCAACCTGAACACTGAGAACTCAAGACTGAACTCAGGCTTGAGGTTTAGTGAATCATCAACAACACTGGTTGAAAGCAGATGATCACCATGAGCTGAAAGTCCAGGGCTTTGCAGCTTTAATGTGAGCGCACAGTACCCCCAACTGACATTTATTCATTCACTTTCTATACCTTCTTACTGTAATTATAGTGCAACGGATAACTGCAAATGGTGATACAAGCACCAAAGTTGGCACAAATACTCCTTAGACATTACTCTACCAAAAAAACACTTGAATTTTCAATAGGCGGCCAGGGAGGGGTCAATGGAAGAATTACACAGGGGTGAAAATTAAAAATGTTCCCATCAAATTGAAACATACACTACATTATTTTTCTGATCATAATGATTCCAAAAAGGTATAGTTTGAACTATCTATGACTGAATGTTCAGGAGTTATTGGGTAAAAACAGCAAAAATGGTGACAAAGGTCAGTTTCAGTTTGTCAAAAGTTGAATTTGCTCCAATTTTGGTAAAAAAAAAAAAAAAATGATGCAATTAGTTGAGTTAACAGGGTTTAAAAAAGGAATAGTTTGGACCATGTATCATGCTTCGTTATCATGTTACAGGGTAACATATGTCACATGTCCTAGAATCCAAATGGACATTGACCTTGTTTGATCTTTACTTTGAAGACCAAACATTCAACACAGTCAAAACTATTCCATTTATTAATCCTATTAGCTCAACCAATAATTTGCATCACTACACCACATAACCAGTGGTGGGTACAGCTAACCAAAAAGTTAGGTTTGATAACCGTTAATTCGCGAACTGAAAGGTTAACTTTTATAAAGCTAAACTAATAAATATCTAAAAAAAAAAAATAGAGGTATTTCAGTATTGACTTCAGTACACGGCGACTACTGACAAACGAGTCAGCGCTTCTGTCTCTGATCAGCCTTTTCTCAGCAAAAGAGACCTGGTGATCAGAGAGAGGAACGAGGAGAAAAAAAGATAATGTCTCTTCACATCTGCTGGTCATTTCATTGGAGTCTTGCACAGGTAGACAGTTTTGAACTTATGGTTATAATTTTAAACAAACTAATTGCAGACAAGTTATGTCTGTCATTTTACAAAGTGATAATATCAGTATCATATCATATCGTATCATATCAAGTAATGCACTAATTTTGAAGGTTTTAGAGTTTAGACACACATGCCGCATTGCATTATGGGTACATTAGTTTCCTGTCTTTGACACAGGTAAAGTTGATTGTTTTACTGAAACGTGTGGTGGGTTTTACAAATAAATCTGTATTTGTAAATATGTCATTTTTTTCATTTGTAACTGTCAAGGATTTGATATAGTTCATGCTTATATTATCATTTATTTTATATAGTTCATGCTTATATTATCATTTATTTCCTTTTTATGAGTACGTGTACTTTTCCTCTTTGTGAGAAGAGGAGGTTTTAAAAAGAAAGACTTGTTGTCTGCATTTTTCATGATTGAGCAAACTATTTTTCATTTTGCATAAGTGCCTTATCCTGCTTTGGACGAGCCACAAGGCTCAAGTCGCAGGAATGGAAGGTTCCAGCCGTCACCTTGCCTTGATATCTCCCTCTTGCAGACATGACTCATGTGTAACCTCTCCCGACTGTCCTTGTTTGTTTTTTCTCATGTTGATGAACTAAATAAAAAAGCTGGGCCAGAGGAGGGGATTTTAGGAGAGCTTTGGAGCTGAGCACTTACAAGCTGCTACTTCTCGCTTCTTATTCTCCTCCTCTGCGCAGAGCATAAAATAGAGCCTGAAATGTGGAGGTTTTCAGCTTGAAACAGGCTGACGACGGCGCCTGGGAGTGCTGCGCGGCGTCTCGCACCGTGGGAAGTCCTTAAAGCGACAGTATCACCTCAAAATCTCTCATCAGCTGTTAAAATTTTCACCGAAAACCAGCTTAATTTTTCGAACCGTGTCCACTTCGATGTGTCTCACAGGTTTAGAAAAAATTTTGATCAAACAAAGCGTCAGTCTCTCAGCAACTTCTCAGACAAAGGAATTTCCGACCAGGGGCTGGACAACTCCTCCCACAAGGAGTGCTCACAGGCGAATGACGTCACCGACAGGCGTGGAAAAACTCACGCATGTGCACGAGGGTTCAAGCATGTCTGACGTAAAAACATGAATGAAATCCATATAGTTTTTGAAAAAAATAAAAAGGACCTATACTTTATTGACAGACCTCGTATTTGTCTCTCTCTGACTGGTTTCTTTACAATGTCTGTGCCTGTCATTTCTTTAAAACAGCGTGCAAACCCAACAGTAACAAAAGGCAATTTGAAAACTGAAAATTCTGTTCAAGTCCTTCATGACTTTCAGCAAATGTGTGGCACACTGCCAGTAGATGGCAGTGTGAACAGCCATCCATTGATTCAGTCTGAAGGCCAGTCTGTGCAGTGTGGTCACTGTCCACACCAACATACAGACATGTGGAAGAAGTAATGCTGTTTGCTTGCGGACTGATCTTGAACATTTTCTAGGCAGATGTTCATACTGTGTACATGTGTGTGTGCATGTATTTCGGCAGGTGACTCCAGGTGCTTCCTGTTCACGGTGTTCCCCAGGCTCAGAGTTTATACCCCCACAGGATACAATGAACACTTCATGTACCTCAACCACGGTCAGCAGACCATGCCCAACGGACTGGTGAGGTGGCAAACTGTTACACATTTACAAGACTGTTCCGGATTTTTCTGCTATATAATTATTCAAATTGGTGAAACCTGTAATTCTCTCCGTTATAGGTGGAAACCTCAGAAAGCATAATTTCTGTTTTTTTACGTAGGATCTGCAAGGATACAAATAAGGTTGAAATGAAGGTTGTATCAGAATACAAGCTTTTTGATTCTGATGACAAATCAAGGCTATTAAATAGAAGTTGTGCACGATTCAGTCGGTGCTGTCAACCTCTGACACGGTCGCTACACTCAGCTTTATTTTTAGCACACCATTATGAAAAACTACACGATTTGGGGAAACTGGCTTGGTTTAGAAGTAAACATTATGTTTCCATTTGTCACGATTTCCACCTCCTCTGATCTCAAACCGGTTGGTTGTGGAGTCCAGGAACCACTGAAGTGTTAATTCCCATTTAGTGTTCATTTTGTCGCCTGTTTTTTAATTTAGTCTTATGGGCCTTTCACACTGAACGTGTCGGAAGAGTCAGAGGCTTCAGAAATCGGTCTAAAAAACATTATTTTCAATGAGTCATGTTGCTTTTTAGAAGCGTCAGAAGTGTCGCGTCAAAAGCTGAGCAAAAGTGACGCTTCTGACGTGAGTGTGCATTGCCGCTTGTCGGCAGGCTGACGCGGTCAAAGTTCAACCCAATCCAACTTTCGACGCTCTGAGCTGTGACGTACCTTCGCGCTGTCCAATAGGAATGATGTGTCGGGCCAAAACACAGAAGACTAGTGGCAGAAACCACTGATCTGTGCAAAACAGAAACGTGTCACAGGACTGCTCATTTATACAGCAGTTTTCTGAAGAAAAATCCTTGGAAATGTTTTTTCTTGTTAAGAAAAAGTTTAGTACAATTGGAATTAAAATAGCTAAATAAATCAATAAATGGTTCTTTAGAAACCTTTCATCTGTAAATTAAAACCACCTGTTATTTCAGATTAGGGCTGGGCGATTTTCTCCCCCCAAAAAATCTTTGATTTTTTTTAATAAAAAACTTGATTTTTTATTTTTTTATTTTTTATTTTTTATTTTTTTTTGACCAAATTATCCTTCCAAGCTTTTTTGATTTAAAATAAATAAATAAAAAAAAAAACTCTAACAAAGGTGATTTGGTATGAAAAACATTACTTTAGTAATCAATGGCATCAGGTTCAAATAAGAAGAAATCGGCTTTTTACACACACCAATGGCACGGTCAGTCCTTTCATCTTTTACACCATTCACCAAGTCAAGCACATGTAATTTTTTTTCACAAGCAAGCACTCCTCACACACAGCATAAGTGTAAAGTACCTTTAAGCTTTAACTTAAGATTTTTTCTGATCAGTGTAGAGCAAGTTACTTTACAATTATAATACATTCCATATTACTGTAGGTATAACCTAAAAAATGTAAAATGTTTGTATTACATTATCATAGTCTTTAAATAAAATGTAGCCGAGTTACAGTACTTTGACTGAGTTACTTTTTGTAATATACATTACTTAAGTATGTGGAATATTCATTTAAATACAAAAATGTATCATTTTACAGTTTATAATTAAAGCACTTCAATCATTGCATCATATATAGGTTGCCTCCTATAGGTTATTTTGCCCACGATTTATTTTGTACTTGGCACTTTTTTGATCATACATTATGTACATAAAACAAGTAATATGCTTGCAGCTCAAGTTGATTGTAATGTAATAAGTAGTAGTACTTAGAGGTATTTCTGAAAAGTAATACTTTATTTTACTAAGATACTGAAAAATGTAACCCATTGTAATTCGTTACTTTTGTAATGAGTTACTCCCAACACTGTTCCCCATATAACTTAGACTTTATTTTCATACCATAATCTAGTGGTAATGTAGAAACAGTGTTTAATAAAGTAGGAATTTTTGTTTAAAAAACGACTCCACAATAGACTTATACTGCAAAATATATAGACTGGAGATTAGGTAAAATTTCAAGTACAGTAGTTTTTGTTAAAAATTACACACAGTCACACTCACATGCACACACACTAAATGTGGGATTATTAGTTCATACAAACGTACCAATAGCATTGTGCAGGCAATGTCCAAAGCACTTAAGATTGGGCCATTTATTGTCTTTCATAGCTCTTATTACATTGGTGCCACTATCTGTAGTCATACAGGTGAGTCGGTCTTCTGAAAGGCCCCAGGAGTTGAGGGCATCCTTTAATTCCTGGGCAATCAAAACACCCGTATGATCCTCTGGGAAATATGACATTTGAACACAGATGCTTCGCAGATTCCAGCTGTTGTTGATGTAATGTACCGTGAGACACATGTATGGCTGCATTGTTCGGCTCGACCATAAGTCAGTGGTGGCAGCATAAAAGTCCATTCCATTCAACTCGTCTGTAACTTTTTGGCGTGTAGTATTGTATAGCTGGGGAAGTGCAATGTCAGACAAATACTTGCGGCTAGGGATGGCATACCGAGGGTCCAGAACTTTTAGCAAGTGTTTAAACCCCCTCTTCTCGACAGAATAAACAGGCAGCATATCCGTGGCAATGTATAAAGTTATAGCCTCCGTAATCGTTTTCCACCTTGCTCCACTCTTCTCATATGGTACACAGTTTGAAAACGTTTGTGGAATAGTTGGTTGCTTTGCAGACTTTGCGCTAATGCTAACGCTACTACTAGCAACACGGTCTTCATAGCGCTGGAGGCAACACTTCTCCCACTCGGTAAAATGTCTCTGCCTCAAATGTTGGAAGAGATTTGTCGTACTGCTACCTGTGACAGCAACTGCTTTAAGGCACAATTTGCAGCGAGGTGGTTTCTGCTCCGTATCAGACGGGAAGTATCCATACCAATTCCAAATGACTGACCGTATTTTCCAGACTATAAGTCGCACCGGAGTATAAGTTGCACCAACCACTTCATCCATTATAAAGAAAAATAAACCATAAATAAGTCGCACTGGACTATAAGGCGCATGGACATACAGGTATGTTAACTTAACATGAAAAGTTCAGATGATAATATTGTGACGGCGTTCCCAAGCCAGCCGAGAGATTTAGTCCCTCCAGCGTGTCCTGGGTCTTCCCCGGGGCCTCCTCCTGATGGGACGTGCCCGGAACACCTCTCCAGCGAGGCGTCCGGGGGCATCCAGAAAAGATGCCCGAGCCACTTCAACTAGCTCCTTTCAACGTGGAGGAGCAGCGGCTCGACTCCGAGCTCCTCCCGAGTGACCGAGCTCCTCACCCTATCTCTAAGGGAGCACCCAGCCACCCTGCGGAGGAAACTCATCTCGGCTACTTGTACTCGCAATCTCGTTCTTTCGGTCATGAGCCAAATCTCATGACCATAGGTGAGGATCGGAACATAGATCGATCGGTAAATCGAGAGCTTTGCCCCCCTACTCAGCTCTCTCTTCACCACGACGGTCTGATACAGTGACCGCATCACTGCAGATGCTGCACCGATCCGTCTATCGATCTCACACTCCACCCGTCCCTCATTCGTGAACAAGACCCCGAGATACTTAAACTCCTCCACTTGAGGCAAGGACACTCCACTGACCTGAAGAGGGGAAGGCACCTTTTTCCGGTCGAGAACCGTGGCCTCGGATTTGGAGGTGCTGATCTTCATCCCAGATGCTTCACACTCAGCTGCAAACCGCTCCACTGCACGCTGAATGTCCTGATTTGACGAAGCCAACAGAACCACATTGTCCGCCAACAGCAGAGACAAGATTCTGTGTTTCCCAAACCAGACCCCCTCTACACCCTGGCTGCGCCTAGAAATTCTGTCCATAAAGATAATGAACAAAACCGGTGACAAAGGGCAGCCTTGGCGGAGGCCAACGTGCACTGGAAACAGGTTTGTCTTACTACCGGCAATGCGAACCAAGCTCCTGCTGCGGTCGTACAGGGACCGGATAGCCCTTAGCAAAGGACCCCGGACCCCGTACTCCTGGAGCACCCCCCACAGGGTGTCCCGAGGGACGCGGTCAAACGCCTTCTCCAGATCCACAAAGCACATGTGGACTGGTTGGGTGAACTCCCATGAACCCTCGAGCACCCGATGGAGTGTGTAGAGCTGGTCCAATGTGCTGGACCCACCTTTCAACTTGTAATTTCGTCAAAATATGTCATTGCCTTTAATGTTGTTATCAGGACAGAGTCATTTCTAAAATATCAATTTGAGTGCAATAAGTGGAGAGCTTCTACCTGTCTTTTGACTTTGATTTCGTGGACATTTTTAATGATCCGTTCATTTATTGTTAAAATATAAAATGAAACAGCTTTTTTTTTTTTTTTAATAGTTGCTGTTCAAAGAGCCTTTTATTTAGAAGCAGGTGATGTTCTGCTGGATTCTGGGGACCAGATGAAGGTCTCTTCTGCAGCTTTGAACTCTGGTGGTGTTGCTGAAGACACTTTTGTCCTATTTTGAAGAGCAGAGATGTTTTCTTTTGACTGGACTTCGTGGTGTTCAGCTCATCAATGGAAGTTTTTAAACAGTTTATATATTAAAAAAACAAAACAAAACTGAAAAAACGATGGAAAAAAACACCTGAAAAAAAAAGTTATGTAAAGTTGAGCATTTGTGGTCTCCAAAAAAAGCTGTAGCTTTATTTGGTAAAAATAAAAAAGACAACCATTTACAAATTAAAGCGTTCACTCAGATCAACTGTGCTAAAAGGCTACGCTAACGTTAGCCGATCATTAAACCTTCACAGCAGTTCAGTAAACGTCACGTTTTATTTTTATATTATTCTCACCTCAGTAAAGCTGCAGAACTAAACTCCGTTGGTCAAACTGGGACTTTGCATATATCCAAAAAGTGGGAGATTTCGGACTGAGTGGGTTTGCTCCATCACCCTGGCTGCCCACCTCGCTCTGCCCAGGGATGATGCCCCAAATCCCGGCTTCTCCTTGCAGGTCATCGATATCCCACCAAGCCGTCAGTCCTCCCTCGACCGGCGTCACTCCGAAAAGTAGCTGAAAAAAAGCTTCTCCCAACAGGTTGATGGGAAAATCCTTCTACTGCTGTTTTTTAAAGCTTTGGGTGGTGGCCAAGTGGTTAATGCACTTGGTTTCAGTTCAGAAGGTTCCGGGTTCAAATCCCACCCCTGCCACATTTCTCCATGTAATGTGGAGTTGCGTCAGGAAGGGCATCCGCGTAAAACCTGTGCCAATTCAACATGTAGATCCACCTTGGATTTGCTGTGGTGACCCCGAGTGCAAACAAGGGAGCAGCCGAAGGGACTTACTTTTTTGTGGTTCAGGTGACACAAATTCAAGATGGCGATCGCTGAACTTTTTTCAGGTTGTGGAAACAGCCAGAGTGTGACGTAGCAATCTCCGCCCCCCGTGCTGCTTCCGAAGCGAAGCGTCTGATGTCACAACGCGTTGGGAAGCCTTGACAAGTCGCGCTGAAGCGTTCATTGTGAAAGGCCCATGAGCTAAATGTTCTTATTAGTTTTTGTCATTGACATACCATTTTTATTTAGTCATGTTTTTATTTAGTCGACTAAAAGTCTGCATTTTAGTCGTTGTAGTCAAAAGAGAACTGAATGTAATTTAGTCTCATTTCAGTCGAGACATTTTAGTCTTTTTTGATGAAAACACATTTGATTATTTCTGATTACCATTTCAGTCAATATTGTGTTTCACACATCTCAAATACCAAATATTATAATGACCTAATAAAATACGCTTTGGTTTTCTCTGTAGGGTTGCAGGTCTTTTGAAGTGAAAAAGCTGTTCTATTTGCGCGTTCAGAATTGGCTGGAAATTTCTTAAAGCAAAGAAGAATAAAATAAAATAAATAATTTAACATCTGAAATGTTTTTATCTATCGTAAGAGCCACAACTGCAGCCAATTTAATTTAAAAATATTTAATATATTTAATTTTTTGTTCTATTTCATGTCATTTTTATACAGTATATTAGACATAAATGATATTAAAATCAAATTGATACTGGATGAATGTAGCGATTGCTGCTGTTAAAGAATCTACACACAGTATCCTTAATCTGAGCCTCAGTGAGCCGATCGGACGCTTTAACACCATGAGACAGAGTGTAAATCTAAACTCACATACAATATCTTTAATCCGAGCCTCAGAGAGCCAATCGGTCGCTTTAACACCGTGAGACAGAGTGTAAATCTAAACTCACATACAATATCTTTAATCCGAGCCTCAGAGAGCCGATCGGATGCTTTAACACCGTGAGACAGAGTGTAAATCTAAACTCACATACAATATCTTTAATCCGAGCCTCAGAGAGCCGATCGGTCGCTTTAACACCGTGAGACAGAGTGTAAATGTAAACTCACATACAATATCTTTAATCCGAGCCTCAGAGAGCCGATCGGATGCTTTAACACCGTGAGAAAGAGTGTAAATGTAAACTCACATACAGTATCCATAATCTGAGCCTCAGAGAGCCGATCGGTCGCTTTAACACCGTGAGACAGAGTGTAAATGTAAACTCACATACAGTCATTGGTGGGCACAGTTCCTTTAATCCGCTAACCTCTAATTATCAAAGATAATATTTTCATTATCAGATTAGCTTTTCAGATAAATTTGAAAACCATCATCGGATCAATTATATTCCGATAAATTTTGGTCCGATAATTTTTAGACCGCTAACATTTTTGCATATGCAGCTTTTTGTAGTAGATGTGCAGTTCTAGCCTCTACAAGCAGAGAAGAGCTGGTTCTAGAACAAACTGCTCTATCCTCTGCAGGCAAAGGAGAACTGGTCACAGAAAAGAAAAAGAAACTCATTTCTTTTGACCCCATACTAAAACGCTGGCAATATCACCCAAGTCATCCAGAGGCATACAGTTTTAATTTATGGTTAAAATTTTAACTAAACTAATGTTGGACAAGTTATTTAAATAAACGTCACGTCTGAAGTTTTATAAAGTGAAAATATCAGATATATGTTTTAGTTTTAAAGTAATGCACTAATTTTGAAGGTTTTAGTGTGGACATGGTGTGTGCGCAGTGCATTCTGGGTAAAAGTTCACAACAGGAGAAATGCATTTGAGACGCTCTGATCAGGCTCCACATGGACAGCAGCATTAAACTCTTTGTATATTGTGCCTAAAACTCTTGTGAATATATTCTCTGGGTTTATAGACATTGTTATTGTTTGTTTTATGTAAAAATGCCAGAAGAAGCTCAGGTTGCTTCTCCAAAAGCCAAAAATTGTTTTAAATTGTGATTCAGGCCATGTGGTGTCAGCCACACGGTAAAAACAACACACACGAACAGATTTCACACACGAACATTCCCAGGTCAGACACCTCGCTTTCTGATTGGCTGCATGTCACATTTCGCTCCTCACGTCCTTCTTAACAAACCACGCATGGCAGGAATATCTGATAAGATCATATTTAGTGTCATCACGATTGTCGGGGCGTCCTTAAGATTGTCGGAAGGGGAAGATCAGGTCCGATATCAGCCTAATTATCTTGCCATTTGAACCAGGCTTGATGTTATGACGCCTCACGGAGCGACTGATTGATCTGTTATAACATCGCATCGAGCCGCTAACTGATTGGATGTTATGACGCCTCACGGAGCGACTGATTGATCTATTATAACATTGCACCGAGCCGCTAACCGATCGCATGTTATGACGCCTCACGGAGCGACTGATTGATCTGTTATGCCGCGTTCACACCGGGCGCGACGCGAGCGACTGCAGCCACAGGTTGCCATGTAATCCCTATGTAAGGATGCGTTTTGGTGCCAAACCGCACAGCGCGACGCGATAGACGCGAGTGAAGCGATGCGAGTGAAGCGATTTTGAGCGTTTTGCGCGTTTGTAGCGCGATATTGCGTCGTGTCGCCCTCCTCCCCAAGTCGAAAAATCTGAACTTTTTCGTCTCTTCGTGCCACGATGACCAATCAGGGACTGAATATGTAGTGACGTGGAGATGTCTGGAGTTTGACTGAAGATGTGAACATGTCCTGTCTCTGGTAGCAGCCTGTGAGCAGGACTTATGTCTCTTTTGTCCTTTATTTCACAATTATGAGAGAGTTTTTGGAGCGAGCAGCAGCACCACAGCAGGGGGAGCGGAGTTTCTTTTTATTTTTATTTTGCGTGCGAGGGTCCATGGAGATTATTTTACTTATTAACTACACAGAGGTATAATAAAGCAAATGGTGACTGGTTTCTAAAGACAATTATGACAGTTTTTTTTTTTTTTTTTTTTTTTTTTTTTGGAAAGAGCGAGGAGCAGCCTCACAGCAAGCCGCGGAGTTTCTTTCTTTCTTTTCTTTTTTTTTTAACGTGCGCACGTGAGCGTATCGTCTGTGTGGAGAATATTTTATTAATTAACTACACAGATGTATAATAAAACAAATGGTGACTGGTTTCTAAACACAATTATGACAGAGTTTTTTGGGGGAAGAGCAAGCTGCAGCAAGCAGCGGTGTTTCTTTCTTTTTTTTTTATTGTTTACATGTGCGCGCGTGAACGGGACAGTTGGTCCTCAAACTGGGTCCCGCAGAGGCGGAAGGACCGCTGAAAGCGGCCGTCATCCAGACGCAGCTCCTGCAGCAAATAATGATACTCCCTGTATTGGGAGCTTTTCACAACAACTCGCTCCGTGTGATCAAGGTCCGTCATACTTGACGCCGAGCGGAATGGAAGCTCCTCCTATTTGATGACGCACCGGGGCGAATTTTCACAGCGAACGTCCACCCAAGCAGAGCGACACATCGGGTGAAAGAGGCGCGTCCGTCGCCACGCGACCCCCGCAAATTTGTAGCGTCTGACCGTGCCCGGTGTGAACGCGGCATTATAACACCGCACCGAGCCCCTAACCGATCGGATGTTATGACGCCTCACAGAGCGACTGATTGATCTGTTATAACACCGCACTGAGCCACTAACCGATCGGATGTTATGACGCCTCACGGAGTGAATGATTGATGCGTTATGACACCGCACCGAGCCACTAACCGATCGGATGTTATGACGCCTCACGGACTGATTGATGCGTTATGACACCGCACCGAGCCGCTACCCGATCGGATGTTGTGATGCCTCACGGAGTGACTGATGTGTTATGACACCGCACCGAGCCGCTACCCGATCGGATGTTGTGACGCCTCACGGAGTGACTGATTGATGCGTTATGACACCGCACCGAGCCGCTACCCGATCGGATGTTATGACGCCTCATGGAGTGACAGATTGATGTGTTATGACACCGCACCGAACATGTTTTTTACTATTATTTGATTTCTTTGTGCGACTGACATCGTTATTCAAGCATTCAAACAGCGATTCCTATCGCCACACAATTCCAACCACACACAAGAAAGTTTTTTGATAGTTCTTGTTATTGAAAGAAACTTTGTCTCCGTATTCAGATAGAGTTGTGATGTCATCACACGTGCGCTTAGGTGCTGTCTAGTGGGATCTTGAAATTTTTTTTTTTATACAAATGAGAAAAATGACATATTTTACAAAAGCACATTTACTTGTAAACACGTGTTACATTGATTCACTTGTGTTGGTTTTTACATAGAATGAATGAATCAACCAATCAGTATGAGTGGAGGCTTAGTTTACCCATATTCCCTTTGGTGTGTTAATGTTCAAAGCTTCAGAATTAGTGCATTATTTTAAAATGAACAGATATGTGTTATATATCACTTTGTACATTTTAATAGAAGTTATTCTGTTCAGAATAATTGTATTTTTAAAGCAAAACCATAATTCAAACCTGCTTTCCATTTCAAGACCTCTGCCTCACCGCGGAACCACTGTATCCTGTCAGGGTAAATGATGCTTTCCTACAGCAGGGGACAGAGCGCACAAAGACAGAAGTGCTGGCTCATTGGCTGTTTGGGTTTGTGATTGCCGTTGGTTCTATTAGAAGCTTTCGCGGTGTTTAAACTCAAAATCAGCTTCTTAGTAGCTGAGAGCGTATGGGAGGGAAAATTTAAAGTTATCGGTCATCTGTAGCTTCTGATAAGTTTTTAGACAGTTTATCGGTTTAGCATTAAAAAAGGTAACTTTTCAGTTAGCTGATTACCAGTTATGGAAGCTAACTTTTTGGTTTGCTGTGCCCACCACTGCATACAGTATCTTTAATCTGAGCCTCAGAGATGTCGTGTCTTGCAGTGTGACGTCATGTCTCGCAGCATGGCGTCGTGTCTCGCAGCATGGCGTCATGACTCACAGTGTGGCGTCATGTCTCATGGCATGGTATCGTGACTCACAGCGTGGCTTCGTGTCTTGCGGCGTGGTATCGTGTCTCATGGCGTGGAGTCGTGTCTTGCAGCGTGGCATCGTGTCTCGTGGCGTTCCACCTCGACTAGAACACATTTTTAAAACGCCATAAAAATGGTCTCATTTTCCAGTTAGTTTGGCAGAATACTGCTATTAGTTGTTCAGTTTAGAAAGTGTTACTGTGAGATCAGTTAGGGTTGTCAAGAAAAGATACTCAAAATTACTGTCAGATTAGATACTCGTTTGCAATCGTATCAAAGTAGTAAGTCCCTTTGGCTGCTCCCTTGTTTTGTACTCGGGGTCGCCACAGCAAATCCAAGGTGGATCTGATGCCCTTCCTGACGCAACCCCACATTACATGGAGAAATGTGGTAAAGGTGGGATTCGAACCGGGAACCTTCCGCACTGAGACCAAGTGCATTAACCACTTGGCCACCACCCCTACTGCAATCGTATCATTTTGCAATCGTATCAAAATGATACCTGCAAAGGGACAAAACCCACGGAGCAGCGTTCGATATGAAGTGATGAACGGTGAATGAATGGACTGTATTTATATAGCGCTTTTCAATCTGCATCAGATGCTCAAAGCACACTCACGCCTCACATTCACCCCGATGTCAGGGTGCTGCCATACAAGGTGCTCACTACACACCGGGAGCAACTAGGGGATTAAAGACCTTGCCCAAGGGCCCTTAGTGATTTTACGGTCAGGCTGGGATTTGAACTGAGGATCCTCTGGTCTCAAACCCAATGCTTAACCACGAGACCATCACCTCATCATTTCACTGTGTCTCATTTAAATGTTGTTTGGTGTCAAAGTCGTGACTTCCAGGTCTGCTTACATACTAACGCTGCGTTCAAGACAACTCGCAATTTGACAACTCACTTGATGAACTCAGAAAGTGATTTGGATGCACATAGTAACATGTTCAAGCTTGGTTGTCTTTACCAAAAGCACATAAATGAGTTGTTTTTTGGGGTGGGTAGCTGTTGATTTTTTTTTTTCTTTTTTTTTTTTTGCACTACCTAGATAAAATATACTCGAAAATGTTTGAAGTGTATACACCTTACTGTTGTGTTTGTGTGTTTTTGTTTTGCACTATGTCAGACATCTTAAAAATAGTGTTGTCATTGTTATCGTTTGTAATCTCCTAATCTGTAATAAAAAATACCTTTTTGTTGTCATTTTCCCCCTCATGGTATCAGTAATGGTATTTTCCTGGGTACCGGTATGGAGTTTGAACTTCATGAAAATTCAGTAAGGTATATCTTATATATTATATTCCAATTCTAAGGTGGAACTATGCCAGTATATAAAGGTATATCTAAATATCGAAAAAGGAAGAGTAAAATAAGAGAGTAGAAAAGAGTAGATTAGAGCCACTTGGGTTCCTGGTCTTTAGAACCAGGGATGACAACCCTAATATCAGTTAAAAGGGACTGTAATTTTTCCCTTTACAGTGTGTCAGGGATGATGTGTTGCGGTTGTATTTGCCTACTTTCAAACATGGCCGTTGTGTTTGTGCGGTTTCTTCTTCAGGGGATGGGCGGTCAGCTCGACTACTTTGGGCTGTGGCTGGATAGTGATTTTGGCCATGGTCATAGCCGAGCACAACCCAAGTGCACCACCTACGGCAGCCCACAGCTCTCTGGAGATGAGGAGTTTATCTTGGACTCGGTGGAAGTGTGGGCTGTTGGAAAACCTCCAGAACCAGAGGAAAGTTGTTTTCTGATCATTTCTGTTGAGCTTTTGGTTCATGCCCGATAGCTGTCAGCAAGCTGCTGGAACTGTTGCACAGTAGCTCAGTAATAATGGCATGAACATGCAGACAGTCAGGACTACAGCAATCGGATGTTTGACCCCACTGACCTTCACCTTCACCCAAATGATTGACCTTTGGCTGACCTTTCCTGGACAATCCTGGAATCCACTTGTACGTGTGTCCCACATTTCATCCCAATCAGGTTGAAATTCAAAGTCTTTGGCCTTTGGCATTTGCTATAGTGGACACCGCTTGGCCACCACCATGGTCAGAGTTCCTGGTCCTGGTTAGAACCCGAGCAGCAGCTGTCTGTTTCTTCAGTGAGCACAGCTCAGTGAGACCAGCAGTTCCAGTGGTACAGTTCCCAGTCACACCACCAGCTGTGTCCTTGGACAAGACCGTCTGTCTGTGTTGTCCCAGTCCACCCAGCTGTGAGTGGGTACTGGCCTGAGCTGGGAGACTAACCTGTGAAGGAATGGTGTTGTTGGTGATGGGGTCTGGATCTTACACAGAGTTTAGTTCCTCCAGGTATACAGTTTGTGGCATCGAGCCGCAGTTGTGTGTGTGTGTGTGTGTGTGTGTGTGTGTGTGTGTGTGTGTGTGTGTGTGTGTGTGTGTGTGTGTGTGTGTGTGTGTGTGTGTGTGTGTGTGTGTGTGTGTGTGTCCAGAGACCACAGCGGTCCTACAGTCCATTCATTTTCTTCCGCTTTATCCGGAGTTGGGTCGCGGGGGCAGCAGCTCAAGCAAAGCTGCCCAGACCTCCCGATCCACACACACCTCCCCCAGCTCCTCCGGGGGAACCCCAAGGTGTTCCCAAGCCAGCCGAGAGATGTAGTCCCTCCAGCGTGTCCTGGGTCTTCCCTGGGGCCTCCTCCTAACGGGACGTGCCCCGGAACACCTCTCCAGCGAGGCGTCCAGAGGGCATCCGGAAAAGATGCCCGAGCCACCTCAACTGACTCCTTTCAATGTGGAGGAGCAGCGGCTCGACTCCGAGCTCCTCCCGAGTGAGTCGGGAGGAGCTGGTCCTACAGTCCTCCAGTGTTATTCTGCTGTTTCCTGTGAAGTAGGGAATCTAAAATTCTTTGTGTTTGTGTTCAGCTTGAAGAGCCAAACAGCAACAAAAGCATCCTGGACAGAGATCTAGAGATCCAGGCCATGATGAAGATAAGAGGGAAGCCCCTGCACAGCCAGGGCCTGAGGGAGCCGGACCAGGAGCCCGAGTAGCAGCAGACAGCAGGAGAAGACGCTGGTCTGAAAGCTGTTTCTCACTTTTTAGAGTCTGTTTAGGAACATTTTTAGGTTAACCTGATTTGAATGTCAGTCAGAGGACTCAGCAACCGACACTCAATTAAAACACACACACGCTAAATGGGATCCACATACACAGATACACATTAACACACACAGATACAGATACACATATACACACACACATACACAGATACACGTGTATATACACACACACAGATACACGTGTATATACACACACACAGATACACGTATATACACACAGATACACGTATATACACACACACCCACACACAGATACACGTGTATATACACACAGATACACGTATATACACACACACCCACACACAGATACACGTGTATATACACACACCCACACACAGATACACGTGTATATACACACAGATACACGTATATACACACACACCCACACACAGATACACGTGTATATACACACACACAGATACACGTGTATATACAC
Organism: Thalassophryne amazonica; assembly: GCF_902500255.1. Lineage (NCBI taxonomy): Eukaryota > Metazoa > Chordata > Actinopteri > Batrachoidiformes > Batrachoididae > Thalassophryne > Thalassophryne amazonica. The sequence continues at coordinate 8,579,507 of NC_047110.1, read as the reverse complement.
ACACACAGATACACGTGTATACACACACACCCACACACAGATACACGTGTATATATACACACACACAGATACACGTGTATATACACACAGATACACGTGTATACACACACACCCACACGTGTATACACACACACCCACACACAGATACACGTATATACACACAGATACACGTATATACTCACACACCCACACACAGATACACGTATATATACACACACACAGATACACGTGTATACACACACACCCACACGTGTATACACACACACCCACACACAGATACACGTATATACACACAGATACACGTATATACTCACACACCCACACACAGATACACGTATATATACACACACACAGATACACGTATATATATACACACACACAGATACACGTGTATATATATATATATATATACACACACACAGATACGTGTATATATATATATATACACAGACAGATACACGTATATATACGTATATATACGTGTATCTGGGAGGTGATGGTCTAGTGGTTAAGGTGTTGGGCTTGAGTCCAGAAGATCATGGGTTCAAATCCCCGCCTGACTGGAAAATCACTAAGGGCCCTTGGGCAAGGCCTTTAATCCCCTATTGCTCCCGGTGTGTAGTGAGCGCCTTGTATGGCAGCACCCTGACATCGGGGTGAATGTGAGGCATAATTGTAAAGCGCTTTGAGCGTCTGATACAGATGGAAAAGCGCTATATAAATGCAGTCCATTTACTATATATATATATATATATATATATATATATATACACACACACACACACACAGATACATGTGTATATACACGTATACACACACACAGAGATAGCGCCAAATCACAACAAACAGTTGCCCCAAGGTGCTTTATATTGTAAGGCAAGGCCATACAATAATTATGTAAAAACCCCAACGGTCAAAACGACCCCCTGTGAGCAAGCACTTGGCGACAGTGGGAAGGAAAAACTTCCAGCAGAACCAGGCTCAGGGAGGGGCAGTCTTCTGCTGGGACTGGTTGGGGCTGAGGGAGAGAACCAGGAAAAAGACATGCTGTGGAGGGGAGCAGAGATCAGTCACTAATGATTAAATGCAGAGTGGTGCATACAGAGCAAAAAGAGAAAGAAACACTCAGTGCATCATGGGAACCCCCCAGCAGTCTAAGTCTATAGCAGCATAACTAAGGGATGGTTCAGGGTCACCTGATCCAGCCCTAACTATAAGCTTTAGCAAAAAGGAAAGTTTTAAGCCTAATCTTAAAAGTAGAGAAGGGTGTCTGTCTCCCTGATCTGTATTGGGAGCTGGTTCCACAGGAGAGGAGCCTGAAAGCTGAAGGCTCTGCCTCCCATTCTACTCTTAAAAACCCTAGGAACTACAAGTAAGCCTGCAGTCTGAGAGCGAAGCGCTCTATTGTGGTGATATGGTACTATGAGGTCCCTAAGATAAGATGGGACCTGATTATTCAAAACCTTATAAGTAAGAAGAAGAATTTTAAATTCTATTCTAGAATTAACAGGAAGCCAATGAAGAGAGGCCAATATGGGTGAGATATGCTCTCTCCTTCTAGTCCCTGTCAGTACTCTAGCTGCAGCATTTTGAATTAACTGAAGGCTTTTCAGGGAACTTTTAGGACAGCCTGATAATAGTGAATTACAATAGTCCAGCCTAGAGGAAATAAATGCATGAATTAGTTTTTCAGCATCACTCTGAGACAAGACCTTTCTAATTTTAGAGATATTGCGTAAATGCAAAAAAGCAGTCCTACATATTTGTTTAATATGCACTTTGAATGACATATCCTGATCAAAAATGACTCCAAGATTTCTCACAGTATTACTAGAGGTCAGGGTAATGCCATCCAGAGTAAGGATCTGGTTAGACACCATGTTTCTAAGATTTGTGGGGCCAGGTACAATAACTTCAGTTTTTATCTGAGTTTAAAAGCAGGAAATTAGAGGTCATCCATGTCTTTATGTCTGTAAGACAATCCTGCAGTTTAGCTAATTGGTGTGTGTCCTCTGGCTTCATGGATAGATAAAGCTGGGTATCATCTGCATAACAATGAAAATTTAAGCAATGCCGTCTAATAATACTGCCTAAGGGAAACATGTATAAAGTGAATAAAATTGGTCCTAGCACAGAACCTTGTGGAACTCCATAATTAACCTTAGTCTGTGAAGAAGATTCCCCATTTACATGAACAAATTGTAATCTATTAGATAAATATGATTCAAACCACAGCAGTGCAGTGCCTTTAATGCCTATGGCATGCTCTAATCTCTGTAATAAAATTTTATGGTCAACAGTATCAAAAGCAGCACTGAGGTCTAACAGAACAAGCACAGAGATGAGTCCACTGTCTGCATAAGAAGATCATTTGTAACCTTCGCTAATGCTGTTTCTGTACTATGATGAATTCTAAAACCTGACTGAAACTCTTCAAATAGACCATTCCTCTGCAGATGATCAGTTAGCTGTTTTACAACTACCCTTTCAAGAATTTTTGAGAGAAAAGGAAGGTTGGAGATTGGCCTATAATTAGCTAAGATAGCTGGGTCAAGTGATGGCTTTTTAAGTAATGGTTTAATTACTGCCACCTTAAAAGCCTGTGGTACATAGCCAACTAATGGTAGGGCTTCCTTGAGCAAATACACGTACACACACAGAGATACACGTATATACACACAGATACAGGTATACGTGTATCTGTGTGTTTTATACGTGTATCTGTGTGTGTGTGTGTGTGTGTGTGTGTGTGTGTGTGTGTGTGTGTGTGTGTGTGTGTGTGTGTGTATATATATATATATATATATATATACTCAACAAAAATATAAATGCAACACTTTTGGTTTTGCTCCCATTTTGTATGAGATGAACTCAAAGATCTAAAACTTTTTCCACATACACAATATCACCATTTCCCTCAAATATTGTTCACAAACCAGTCTAAATCTGTGATAGTGAGCACTTCTCCTTTGCTGAGATAATCCATCCCACCTCACAGGTGTGCCATATCAAGATGCTGATTAGACACCATGATTAGTGCACAGGTGTGCCTTAGACTGCCCACAATAAAAGGCCACTCTGAAAGGTGCAGTTTTGTTTTATTGGGGGGGGATACCAGTCAGTATCTGGTGTGACCACCATTTGCCTCATGCAGTGCAACACATCTCCTTCGCATCATCTGTGAAGAGAACACCTCTCCAACGTGCCAAACACCAGCGAATGTGAGCATTTGCCCACTCAAGTCGGTTACGACGACGAACTGGAGTCAGGTCGAGACCCCGATGAGGATGACGAGCATGCAGATGAGCTTCCCTGAGACGGTTTCTGACAGTTTGTGCAGAAATTCTTTGGTTAAGCAAACCGATTGTTTCAGCAGCTGTCCGAGTGGCTGGTCTCAGACGATCTTGGAGGTGAACATGCTGGATGTGGAGGTCCTGGGCTGGTGTGGTTACACGTGGTCTGCGGTTGTGAGGCTGGTTGGATGTACTGCCAAATTCTCTGAAACACCTTTGGAGACGGCTTATGGTAGAGAAATGAACATTCAATACACGAGCAACAGCTCTGGTTGACATTCCTGCTGTCAGCATGCCAATTGCACGCTCCCTCAAATCTTGCGACATCTGTGGCATTATGCTGTGTGATAAAACTGCACCTTTCAGAGTGGCCTTTTATTGTGGGCAGTCTAAGGCACACCTGTGCACTAATCATGGTGTCTAATCAGCATCTTGATATGGCACACCTGTGAGGTGGGATGGATTTAGACTGGTTTGTGAGCAATATTTGAGGGAAATGGTGATATTGTGTATGTGGAAAAAGTTTTAGATCTTTGAGTTCATCTCATACAAAATGGGAGCAAAACCAAAAGTGTTGCGTTTATATTTTTGTTGAGTACACACACACACACACGTACACCCAGATACATGTATGCACACAGATACACATACACACAGAGATACACAAAGATACACGTATACACACAGAGATACATATATACACACAGATACACGTATACACACACATACACACAGAGATACATATATACACACAGATACACGTATACACACACATACACACATAGATACACATACACACACAGATACACATATACACACACAGAGAGATGCACGTATATACACACAGATGCACGTACACACAGATACACGTATACACACACAGAGATACACGTATATACACACGGAGATACACGTATTTATGATGATGATGATGATGAATACTTTATTGAGCAAGTTAAAAACATTTATACATTGCGCACATTCATCTTTGAAAATCCGTACATTACTCAAAGGGAGTAGAATGAAGTAAAACTTATATTTTCTACCCCCTTTCACATGTTTTATTTTCGACTACGCGGACAAAACAAAAAAATAAAAAAATAAAAAAATGTTGAGATCATATATACCTATATAAACACAGACCTTGCATTATACATATCAACATGTATTTACATAAATACACTACCTCTATACACAAATACCCTTGCATACACCAATACACACACTAGATTCAATGAGATTTGACAGTATGACACTTTTAACCCACATACATGCACCCATGGGCACCCAGCCCATGCATGCATGCACACACATTTACCTATATTTGATTAAACTTGATGATATATTAATTCCCCCCCCCCCCCCCCCACACACACACACACATGTATCATGGGCAACTCGTGTGCATTCATATTTCCCATACGTTCGTCATGCCCAAATAATATAACAGTTTAGATCCACAAACATGCACACTAAGAATTATGTTATTCAGTTTCATATTTTTTTAATATTTTGAGTTTTAAATTTCTTTTGAATTGATGTACTGTAGTACACACTTTGATGTCCTCAGTTAGGTTATTCCATAAATCCACCCCATGTCTCGTAAGGCACATTTGTTTCATTGTTGTACGAGCACACTGTTTTTTTTTAAATTATATTTCCTTCTTAGATTGTAATCTCCCTCTCTTTCACTAAACAATTTTTGGAGGTTATCTGATAGTAGGTTTTGTTTCACTTTAAAAATAATTTGTAAAGTTTTAAATTCTGCAAGATCTCTAAATTTTAGTATTTTGGATTGTAAAAACAGTGTACTCGTATGATCTCTGAAGCCTACATTATGGATGATTCTTATTGCCCTTTTCTGTAACTTAAAAAGTGTGTCTACATTACTTTTATATGTATTACCCCATACCTCAATGCCATAGCTAATACATGGTAGTATTAATGTGCAATAAATAATATATAAGGACTCCTGATCTAAGAAATGTTTGGCTTTCCCCGTTATGGAAATACTTCTGGCCATTTTGGATTGTATGCTATCAATGTGGGGTTTCCAGCACATCCTGTGATCGATTATTATTCCTAAAAATCTATGTTGGTTAGCCCTTTCAATAGGAACCATGTCAATTTTAAGATTTACTTTTGTTTTCATTTCTCGGTTTCCAAAGAGCATTAATTTTGTCTTTGAAATATTAAGTGACAATTTATTACTATCAAACCAATTTTTTAATTTAATAATTTCTATTTGCATTTCGATCACAAGTTGTTCCAGGTTTTCCCCAGAACATACTATCGTTGTGTCATCAGCAAAGAGGATAAATTTCAGTTTTTCAGAGATGAATTGCAAGTCATTAATATAAATTAAAAAAAGTTTAGGTCCTAAAACGGACCCTTGTGGAACTCCACAATGTATCTGTTTAAACAAAGATTTATATTCTCCTATTTGTACATATTGTTGCCTGTTGTTTAAATAAGATTGGAGCCAATTTAGTGCAATACCCCTTATGCCAATTTTTTCCAATTTACGTAATAATATGTTGTGGTTAATAGTATCAAACGCCTTTTTTAAGTCAATGAAGATCGCCATTGTATGTTTCTTTTTATCAATATTATTTGTTATTTCTTCCAGTAAATCAATTAAAGCTGAAGTTGTTGATCTATTTTTTCTGAAACCATACTGGTTGTCGTTTAATATCTTGAACTTTTCAATGTATTGATCTAACCGTACTGTATATAGTTTTTCTAAAATTTTTGAGAATTGAGATAACACAGATATAGGTCTATAATTTGAGAATAGATACTTATCTCCACTTTTATATATAGGTGTAATTTTGGCAATCTTCATTTGACTTGGAAACTCTCCATTAATAAAAGATAAGTTATAGATATGACTTAGAGGTTTTGCAATTTCATTAATGACTTGTTTAATTATTGTAGTGTCCAACTTATTGCAATCTACTGATTTTTTTGCCTTCAGTTATTAACAGTGTTTATTATTTCCATTTCGTCTGTTGCTGATAGAAAGAATGAATTTGAGTTTACTTGTTCAGTACCTATTTCTGAGGCTGAATATGGCATTTTTATTTCAGCTGCCAATTTACACACGGAGATACAAAATTAAACAACTGAATGAACATCCTCCGAGGCCGGTGATTCCATAATTTTTGCCAGGGGTTGTATCAGTGAATCATAAGAAAAAGTTAATTAAACAAAACAATAAAAATTTATCAAAAGAGAAGGCGGCAAATTAAAACAAAGAATACATCCTCAACCTATAAGTTCATGACCTCTAAAAAATTTTTTTTAAATCATGGCCTATATGTGTTAACATTTAGCAGCACAACATTTTATTTAGGCAGTAAAAACATTTCGGTCTTCATCCTCCTTACAAGGAATAAAACAGGAGCAAAGCACAGACATTTGAAGGTAATTAATTAACCTAAATGTCTTCAGCACAAACAAATAGGCATAATCCAAAAATACATTTTCAGTAAACTTCATTTTCCATACTGTAAAGTTATATTATTTTGTTTTAATAAAGTCTTTAGGGTACAGCATAAGTCATTATCTTCAGGACAGTTGTTCCACATGTTTACAACTTTTACAGAGACATAGTGATTTTTATTTATTTTTTATTTATTTATTTTTTACAGTAGTTTAGGCTTAAGTTTATCAAATAATAATGTTCCTCTCACGTTGTAACTGAAGTCCTTCATTGTAAACAGATGTTGAACATGTTGGAACAGAAGTTTGTTTTTTGCTTTGTATGGTAATGTATCTACGTCCATGAATTTCAGAATGTTTCAGCAGATAAATAGTGGGTTTGCTGGCTCATGGTAAGGTTTAATACTGACCATAGCTTTCTTTTCCAATAACAATACTGAATTAGTGTTTGTTTTACTTGTGTTTCCCCAAACCTCAATGCAATATGTCATAGATGGAGCTATTAATGAATAATATAAAGTGATTAGTGAATATTAAGAGAGGAAATCATGGCCTCACACAGGATTACAATGGATTTTGACATTTTTGAGTTCACATAATTGACATTTTTTCCATCTTAAGTTATCATCGATAGTAATAGAGTTACTAGATGTTTGGTTTCAGTTACAATTTCAGTTTCAAAATCATGTCTTGGTAAATTTCTGCTTGAATTCCTTGGCTTATTTCCAAGCATAATGCAGTTTGTTTTACTGATATGAATTTATAATTTGGTTGAGTCAAACCATTGTATGAATGTCTGTAGTTTCTTCTCCAAAAAGTAGCCAAAAGTTCCAAAGGTTGTCCCAAATGATCCAATCTTCAAATATTCTGAGTTTATTAATATGAACACACTGATACCTGTTATGTAGATATGTAACGGAGGCCAGCAGGTGTCGCTGTGCAGATGTAGTTAGTAAACCTCACTCCCAACAGCTCAAAAAGGATTCTCTGGTCACATGGCCAGAGCCCTGGGTTTTAGCCTTCTGGTTAGAGAGTCCGACTCCCATGCCGGAGCTTGTGAGTTTGCGTTCCAAGGGGAGAGAATGGGCGGAGTCATAACAATACAACGCAGAGTGCAGCCGCTACAGATAGCCAGCTGTCCAGCCCTGTGCCGACCGCTGAATGTTATTTTGTTAGAAACAGCACACATACAGTACAGAACAATTAGCTCCCACCTACAAACAACAATAAAAAGGTTCTCATCCTTGACATTGATGAGGGATTTTACTGCCATGATTTTGGTTTATGTATTTTATTTTGCATTATGCTTATTTTACATGGCATTTGGGAGGTATTTGTTTCGCCACCTAGCGCTCGGTAAACTTCGGCTGTCTTTCAGCCACAGGATACTCACCACCAAGTGCTGACCCCCTTCGTCCGAATGGTTTTCACCAACACGGCAAACTCAACCCGTGTGTTAGTCTCACCCGGAGGTTTCACCCGGCAACTTCCTGTTTTTGTTCGGTCTTTTCTTTCTGAAGCAAGCTGTTAGCGCTCTGCTTAAACAGGTGGAATAAACTTTGAAAACTATCTTTTGTCCATTTTGGGTTGTGTGGAACTGTAATTATGTTGCTGAAATCACTGCAGCTTTCCACAATAACACATCAACAGGAACTCTTAAGTTTCAAAATCAGCACGCATACTCTTCACTTTTGTCCGTTAGCTTTTATTCATTTGATCGGCGTTGATTTGTGTGAGTGAATTCATTCCCTTCGTTTGTTTTAACGTCAGTTAGCATGTTAGCAGTTAACGCTAATTTAGCACGGCCCTGCAGATCTCAGCAGCAAACACCCCACATTAAATCCCTGATTCGTGCATTCAATTCTAGAAAGACAGATGTTTGCAGCAAAAAGTTTACTTGAATTAAACCAGCAGCAGACATTTGAGAAAGCTGGCAAACTAATTCTTAGTACATTGTGTTTTTCACAATAAATCCCTGGACGCGTGGTCCACTTTTTCCAAACATACCCGTTCAACATACAAACCATTTGCAAGTATGAACTTGGTGATTCCTTATCGCAAACATTTAACATATAACATTTACATAACTGAATTCCTGCTCAGCACAACAAAAATAATTTCACATGATCCAGCTGTTGGGAAAGTTTTATTTTTGTTTGCTGCTGATTTGCATGTTTCCTGCATGTTTTGCTTTATTTTACTCTGCCTTTGAGTTCTGCCTCCTCAGAAGCATCTGACTCTTGTTTAATCTGATTACCTGCAATCAGCGCACCTGGGGCATGACGCATAATGGGGCCATTAAAAGACGGTGGAGTTTGGCAAAAACGAGGGGAGGATGTGTATGGAGGAGCGGGGACGGAGTAGCAGGGCAGAGCAGACAGGGGCAGAGAGGGCAGGAGGCGGCAGGCACTGGTATCATAAGTGGTGTGGCGCGGAGAGCGGAGGATGGGATGAGACGCTGTGGGGGAAATCGGAAACCGCACCAGTAGGGGCACCACAGTCCCCAGCTGGATTACCGTCTGGAAGGAGCACCACAATGTGGATCACACGCAGCAGCAGGGAGAACCCTGCCGTGTCCGCGAGTACAGTTTATGTGTTTGTAGTGGTGCTCGTGAAACAAGAGTCTTTGGCTCCAGGGACGTGTCGCTGTCTGCCAGGTGTGCAGGATGAGAGACGCCGGGAGAGGAGCCGAGAGGGGAGATGAGCACCGCAAAGTTGATCACATGCAGCGGCAGGGGAGGAACCCTGCCGCTGCATGTGAGTATTTGTGGCGGTGCTTGGAACAGTGAAACAGATAGCCTTTGGCGATTGAAGTACATCCAGTGTTGGTGGCGTTGTGTTGGCTTCACCTTCATGGATGTCAAGAGGACATAATAAACCAACCCGCATAATGCATAATAAACCAACGTCTCGAAGACACCCACGGACTGACCCGACTTGTGGATGCTTCCTTTGGGTCCAGACTGCTGTCTCCGCCCACTGGGGTGGTTATCATTCTCGTTAGAGACCACTCATTTTTAACCCGTGTTTTATCTTTTTAAATACTTTACTTTGCAGATACTTTATTTGTAAATAAATGGTTAATTTGCAATGAGTGTTGGCCTTGTTTGGTTGCTCCAGCTCTCCTTTCCAATATCAGCTTAAATCGGCCATTTCATTCATCAAATTCACATTTTTCCAAAAATTACAATATACCTTACTTTTTACCCCATTACACTCACATAAAACACATTTAAATATGGATTAAGAATAAGCTGATGCAGTTAATCAATACAAGCTGTGAGTTTGCAGAAATAAACTTGATTCCAGATGAACAATAATTATGTGGAAAATCACACAAAAAAACTGTTGTCAAAGGCCTTAAAAATGTGATTATTAGATGATAATTAATAAGCGGATCATCATTCATTCATTCAATACAACAACAAAAAAAATTCATGGCTTTTAACTTTATTCACATAGACAGGGATTTACCGTAAGCTGCTGTTGATGTGGCTCCTCTCTGCTCAGAGTGTTTTAATCACGTGGTTCCCTAAACAAACCGATAACACTCCGCTGCAGTTTTTCTTGGGGGGGGGGGGGGGGCATTTGAAGCTTCCCTCAGCATTTGTGCGTGTGCACGTGTACGCTTCTCCGACATCTTCAAGATCCATCCTCTGCTCACAGTCTGAGAAAAGCTTTTGGACACAAAGTTTCACTGTTTAATAACAAATTCATGAAAGACTCAAAAACAAAACTTGACTCAGAAACCTTTAGCAACTCTTGACAAAATTTTTCACAACTCAAAAAGCACTCAGAGCTCACAATACTCTCATTTTCAAAATCACAGCTGCTTGTGGTATATTAAAATAAGCAAAACAAACCTGGTTTTTCCACTAATCTGGTGCATAAATGTTAACCATATTTTAACCACTTTATCGAGGTTATATGATCATTTGATATGGGGAGTAACAAGACGATGGTTTTTGTTGTTAACCTTTGAACAAACTGAATAAGGTGAATTAATAGGTTTATCTCTGAATTTCCCTTAAACCTTGCTTTTCACCCTGAACACACAAACACACACACCAACAGACATCCGCGGCACATTCATCAAAGTTGTCAGTGATAACACCAATCCTTAAAGTCCCCGTCACTCATAGCAAGTATGTGCCGGAGCCATGCCCGACATGGCAAATATTGCCATAATCCAATGCAGTCGGAAGGAAAAGAGGCGTGGTCAGCGGTGTCGGAGCACAGACACACTGCCTTGTCCACACCTGTCAGATCACAACACAGACTGCTGTCAGATGGCCATATGCCCGATCTCCAAATGTTTGGATGGCAAACACAGACTGGACTGCTGTGTTCCTCATGCGCACACCATGGGGCTGCAATTATCACTCAGCTGTGTGTGTATACATAACACTGCATGAGCCACTAAGCGCGCACGTGGGGCGCACTGGACAGCTTCACTCAGTTTGCTGGCATTGGGCCATGTAGTCCCTCAGACGGAGCCTTTCCAGGGAACTTTCTTATTTCTTGTTTGCCCACTTCAGGGGCACAGCACAACTCTGGACTCTGTGATGGTTGGATTATCACATGGGATTAAATTTTTTATTTTGGCTGAGAGGATTTTAACCACAGGCAGCTGTCCTGGCTTCATGTCCACATGCGTGCTGTGAAACACTCCTGGACCGCTGTTGGAGGTGAGATTCATGTTTATTAATGCTCCCATGGCCGGCACAAGTTCCGTATCATATCTCCTACAGAGTTAGAAGGTGATCATTTATTACGGCGTGAGATCTGTCCAGCTCCAAGCCTGGCGCATGCAATGACGTGTTACTGAGCACCACAGAGAGACACGCCTGCCCGTGTTATATTCAGCTGCCCATGTTATGATGGAGACAATAGTTCACATTATTTACGTCACCCGTGTCGACTGTGTGGACTTCCACAAATGGCTGTCAGAACGTTTTGGAACTGAAATCCAACACTTTTTTCATAATTCTGATGCCATTCTGCATGATTCTGGTTATGTGTGACGGGGGTATAAACAACCGGTGTTACAGTCTTTCCTTATAAGTAACTGTCCGTCTCGGTGAGTTAGTCTGAAAAAAATGATTACACACAGTTTGGTCAGCATCCGAATGGAGCAATTCCCATATGTTGGATTTTAATTGTGGAGCTTCAACGCAGAGGGGCTGACCGTCTGCGCACACAATTACAGAGACACTATATGCTTGAATTCTCAATTTCAATTTATTTTCATTTATATAGCGCCAAATCACAACAGAGGTGCCTCAAAGCACTTCACACAGGTAAGGTCTAACCTTACCAACCCCCAGAGCAACAGTGGTAAGGAAAAACTCCCTCTGAGGAAGAAATCTCAAGCAGACCAGACTCAAAGGGGTGACCCTCTGCTTGGGCCATGCTACAGACATAAATTACAGAACAATTCACAGACAAATATGCAAGAAATGTTATTGGCGAATACACGAATACAACTCCCATCTCTGGATGCAGCTGCACCTTAAACAGAGAGAAAAAACAGAATCAGGCATCAGAAAGACAAAAAATACTGTATAATTTGCCAGCATTAAACAAGAAAAACAGAGAAATATTTAGGTGATCGCCGGCCGCTAGCCCTGAACTTCACTAAAAGACCCAGAATTTAGGTAAAGTTGAGGCCGCAGCCCGCTCCACTTACAATTCTCACTGTCCTAAAGGCTCTCTAAAAATCCCGCTGACTACTAGCTCCCCGACAGGACTGAAAATGGGTCACTCTGTCCATCCAGGAATTATCCTCCAGCCTCCACTGTTGGTCAAGATATCTGGTAATAAGACTCCGATTACAGGAAACCACCCACGTTGTATGAAAAATAAAGTATTTCAGTGTTCTCGAACCCTCATCTCGGTATCTTATTTAAATTTCAATTTATTTTCCTTTATGTAGCACCAAATCACAACAAAGTTGCCTCAAGGCGCTTCACACAAGTAAGGTCTAACCTTTCCAACCCGTAGAGCAAGAACACAGGCAGCTGGTAAGGAAAAACTCCCTCTGATGATTTGAGAAAGAAACCTCAAGCAGACCAGACTCAAAGGGGTGACCCTCTGCTTGGGCCATGCTACCGACACAATTTACAAAACAATTTCCAAAATGAATATACAGAAAATTTTGCCAGTGCACAGGACGGGAGGGTTACAGAATCACACCACCACACCCATCTCTGGATGGAGCTGCACCTCAAACAGAGAGAAAAAAAAAAGAATTAGACATCAGAAAGACAACAAATACAGAATAATTTGTCAACATTAAGCAACAAGAAAACAGAAGAAATACTAAGGTGATCACCGGCCAGTATGCTAGCCATACGAAAGGGAAAATAAGTGCGTCTTAAGTCTAGACTTGAAACTCTGGCAGCAACATTTTGAACCAGTTGGAGAGCCCTAATGCTGGACTGCAGTAAACCAGAAAATAGAACATTGCAGTAGTCCACTCTAGAAGAGACAAATGCATGAATCAGGGTCTCAGCATCAGCCATAGACAGGATGGGATAAATCTTCGTTATATTTTGCAGGTGGAAGAAAGCAGTCTCATAATATCTCTAATGTGGAGGTCAAAGGACAATATAGGATCAGAATTACCCCAAGGTTCCTAACTTTGTCAGTGTGACAGATATATGACACAACAGCCTAGGCTAAGTGTTAACTGGTCAAACTGATGTAGATTTCTCACTGGACCAAGGACCATCGTTTCAGTCTCATCAGAGTTTAAAAGTAGGAAGTTGCTAGACATCGAACTTTTCACTGATGCAAGGCAATCGTCTAAGGATTTTATGTGGATGAGTTTACCAGCAGTTATCAGCATGTGTAACTGAGTATCATCAGCATAGCAATGAAAGGTAATCCCAAAACACTGCAATATGTGCCCAAGGGGGGCTATATAAAGGGAGAAAAGCATGGGGCCTAAGACAGACTCCTCTGGAACCCCAAATTCCATGTCACTAAGGTTAGAGGTAGTGTTATTGTAAAACCCCAATTCCACTAAAGTTGGAACGTTGTGAAAAATGTAAATAAAAACAGAAAACAATGATTTTCAAATCCTCTTCAACCTATATTCAATTGAATACACCACAAAGACGAGATATTTAATGTTCAAACTGATAAACTTTATTGTTTTTGTGCAAATATTTGCTCATTTTGAAATGGATGCCTGCAACATGTTTCAAAAAAGCTGGGACAGTGGTATGTTTACCACTGTGTTACATCACCTTTCCTTCTAACAACACTCAATAAGTGTTTGGGAACTGAGGACACTAATTGTTGAAGCTTTGTAGGTGGAATTCTTTCCCATTCTTGCTTGATCTATGACTTCAGTTGTTCAACAGTCTGGGGTCTCCGTTGTCGTATTTTGCACTTCATAATGCGCCACACATTTTCAATGGGTGACAGGTCTGGACTGCAGGCAGGCCAGTCTAGTACCCGCACTCTTTTACTACGAAGCCACTCTGTTGTAACACGTGCAGAATGTGGCTTGACATTGTCTTGCTGAAATAAGCAGGGACGTCCCAGAAAAAGACGTTGCTTGGATGGCAGCATGTGTTGCTCCAAAACCTGGATGTACCTTTCAGCATTGATGGTGCCATCACAGATGTGTAAGTTGCTCATGCCATGGGCACTAACACACCCCCATACCATCACAGATGCTGGCTTTTGAACTTTGCGCTGGTGACAATCTGGATGGTCTTTTTCCTCTTTTGTCTGGAGGACACAACGTCCATGATTTCCAAAAACAATTTAAAATGTGGACTCATCAGACCACAGCACACTTTTCCACTTTGCATCTGTTCATTTCAAATGAGCTCAGGACCAGAGAAGGTGGCAGCGTACAACAAAGTTTATCAGTTTGAACATTAAATATCTTGTACAAAACACAGTGAGAACGACTGGTCAGGTATGATGCCAACCATGCAAGGGCACTCCCAATAATCCCAAAATGATTCTCCAGCCTTTCAAGTAGAGTATGATGATCCACTATATCAAATGCAGCACTGAGATCTAACAGCAACAGAACTGTAGTGGTGTCCGAATCCATTGTAAGCAGAAGATCATTCACCACTTTAGTGAGAGTCGTCTCTGTGGAATGATATTTTCTAAATGCAGACTGCAGTGGTTCAAAGAGATTATTCTCAGTAAGGCGGCCCACAAGCTGCCATGAAACCACCTTTTCCAGAATTTTAGAGCAAAATGATAGATTTGATATCAGCCTATAGTTTTTCAATACACTCGGGTCAAGATTAGATTTCTAAAGTAATGGTTTAATCACTGCAGATTTGAAACATTTAGGAACAGATCCAGAGGTTAATGAGAGATTAATCATTTCCAGCACAGTCAACCCAAGAGTGGGCCACAGTTCCTTAAACAGTTTTATTGGTATAGGATCAAATAAACAGGTTGTGCTTTTTGTACACGTTAGGAGTTTCGTCAGCACGCCTAGAGAGATACTCTCAAATTCCTCAGTAGCAAGGTGTAGTGGCTGGGTTAAGGCATGCTGGGATATGCTCAGCCTAATGTCTTCTATTTTCTTCTTGAAGTAATCCAAGAAATCTTGTGCTGTAAAAAGAGAGCGACTTACAGGTGGTTCTCCATATATAAGTGTTGTCACCATGTTGAACAAGAACTTAGAGTTACGCTTGTTTTTGTTGATCAAATCAAATCAATTTTATTTATATAGCGCCAAATCACAGCAAACAGTTGCCCCAAGGCGCTTTATATTGTAAGGCAAAGCCATACAATAATTACGGAAAAATCAGAGTAATACGCCCGCTTTGCAGCTAGTAGTGCATGCTTATAGTCTTAGATAGCATCACCACGTATGGTGGAATACTTCTAATTTTGAACTACGCCATTTCCATTCTAGACCTCTAGCCTTATGCTTGAGGTCACACAAGTTATCATTGAACCAAGGTGACTATGTTTTGGGATGGCGTGGTTTTAATATGTATAGGTGGCGCATTCTTTGTAAAACAGTTGAAACCCAGCCTTAACCGGGGAGGGGTTCTCAGACACGCTTTGTCCCCTGTTTACAATGGGGTACTCAGGTCAAAGCAGTTTCAGTCTTTTGTTCATGGTAATGAGTCATTCACATCATCAGGAGAGTCATCAAGGGAGCCATCAGGAGAGGCGTCCGTCCCATCATTAGGAGGGACAGCTGCCCTGTCATTAGGAGGGTCAGACTACCAGAGTAAGAATTTTAGCTGAGGAAGCTTCTGTGATTTGAAGCAAAACGTTCTCACGTCAAGCAACCCAGTCCAGTCGAACATTCAAGCTTCTCTACTATAGATTCATCAATGTTTTTTAAGTATTAAATCACAATCTTTAAACATTGAATTTTCCTCTCCGACAACATTAAATAATTAACACCTTTTACTCAAGTTTCTATGTCTAGGGTAGAGGTCATAGACATGACAATTTTAAATATATTTTAAAAAGTATTTCAGTGACTGACAGTCATATGAGTGATATCCAGTTGACATTCATGGACTATGAGCTCTCGAGTGGGACAGAGGTGTTTGGTGATGCTGATACCTTTGCAGGAGAACAAGGGTTCAAGTCTTTAGAGTGTTGGTCCTCCCTGTCTTGCTGTGTGGTTTTGAGATCTGGACGCTCACCAGAGAGGTGATGACTGCATGTACTTGGTACTAGGTCTCTTTGGAGGATCCTTGGGTACAGCTGGAATAATTTTGTGTCAAATGAGCAGCTACTAGAGAGAATGAGATGAGGAGTATCAGTTGCATGACAGAGCATCAACTTTGACATTTTGACCATGTCATGCATTTCTCTGTGCATGATCCTGTGCACAGGTGCTTTAGTGTTAAGGACCCCAATAGATGGAGAAGGCCAAGGGGACACCCACGTTTGACTTAGCTGTCACAGATGGATGGTTGTTTTAGCGACATGGAAATACACCCAAGGAGCGTCTGTGGTGACATGGAAGGAGCCAAGTACAGTACCAGTGTATGCTTCCAGACGTGGAATGACTTGTGGGAATATGGAGTGTTATGGAGCTTAAATATCCAGGATGGACTCTGAGTAGGGCTGCTGCTTCTTCCCAGGATGAAATTGAGGCCCTGGTTGGGGATAGGGAAGTGTGGAATGAGGTGCCTAGTCTGCTGCTCATCATGACCCAGACCATGATGAGCAGCAGAAAAAATATTGAATAAATAAATTCCAATATTTGGTTGGACACACCCCCAACTGACCTGTGCCATCCATCATAGACTGTGCACTGTAGGTCTTCAAGGTTCCACAGACAGTAGTGGTGATCGTCTTTAGGTTAGACAGGCAGGTCTGCAGTTACAGGTTCCTGGAGCATGCTCCTGGTTTCGGGTTAAACTTTTCACTGAAGGCTAAAGTTATCACATGGTCACTCAGTTTGTGATAACTGTCTCCCCAAACATTAGGATTCTACAGCAGACCACGGAGCAGGGGAGAGACCCTGCAAGGCTTATGACAAATGTAAGTGTGGAATCCACTAATTTATTGAGGAATTTAGTGCAGAAAACCCACTGTGGTGATCGTGCAGTTTATCTGCCAGGGAGGGAAATTCAACAAGTGGTCTGCTTCCATAGACATGTCCATAAAAATCATAGAGGGATATGTTTTGCAAACCTAATACCAGTGGTGGGCACAGCTAACCAAAAAGTTAGCCTTGATAACTGTTAATCCGCTAACTGAAAAGTTAGCTTTTATAAAGCTAAACCAATAATTTTCAGTCTTGACACCATTACATTGGTAGCTAGTGACACAACAACAAGCCAATGCTTTTGTCTAAGATCAGCCTTCTCTCAAAGAGACCTGGTGACTAGAGAGAAGAGGAGAGGAAAAAATCATTTATTTTTCACACCATACAGACTTGCAGCCATATCACACGAGTCATGCACAAGCAGACAGTTTTGACTTATGGTTAAAATTTTAAACAAACTAATTCTAGACAAGTTATTGAAATTAATGTCACCTCTGTTATTTTACAAAGTGAAAATATCAGCTATATGTTTTAGTTTTAAAGTAATGCACTACTTTTGAAGGTTTTGGCATTTACAGAGTACAGACACACATGCCGTAGTGCAGTATGGGACAATTGCCATCTACTGGCCATCCAGTAGATGGCAGTGTTCATGGAAATGTAAAGAGCAATTGCCACACATTCGCTAAAATTGCTGAATCACTTAAAAAGAAATTTTCAGTTTTCAAATTTTATTTACAAATGAAAAAAAATTACATATTGACAATTACAGATTTATTTGTAAAACCCACCACACGTTACAGTTACTTGTGTGTTATATACCGACCAACCACTGATGTCAGGAAACAATTTTTCCCATAATGCATTGAAAGACGTGCGGGCGGATTGCAACGTCGGCTCGCAGGAAAAACACCTCCGTTGGAAGCCTTAAGGACAAGTTGGAACATGTCCAGCTGTTAAACAATTTCTCATATACTCACTCCACTGAAAGCCATCAAAAGCCGCCTGGATTTTACAAATGGTTATCAACACGGAGGTGTTTTTCCTGTGCTGCCGCACCGCGCCGGCTGCGTCCCGACGCGCGGACCCGTCCGCACATCTTTCATTAAAAAAATCTCCTTTAACAGTGGAATATCTGGATAAAATGCTGAAACCGACTTCTTCTGAAACTTCTCTGTTCTCTCACGACGTCCTGGATCAATACAGCCTGAAATGTGGAGGTTTTCAGCTTGAAACAGGCTGACGACGGCGGCTGGGAGTGCTGCAAGACGTCTCGCACCGTGGGAAGTCCTTAAAGCGACAGTATCACCTCAAAATCTCTCATCAGCCGTTAAAATTTTCACCGAAAACCAGCTTAATTTTTCGAACCGTGTCCACTTCGATGTGTCTCACAGGTTTAGAAAAAATTTTGATCAAACAAGGCGCCAGTCTCTCAGCAACTTCTCAGACAAAGGAATTCCGACGAGGGGCTGGACGACTCCTCCCACAAGGAGTGCTCACAGGCGAATGACGTCACCGACAAGCATGGAAAAACTCACGCATGCGCACGAGGGTTCAAGCATGTCTGATGTAAAAACATATGAATGAAATCCATATAGTTTTTGGAAAAAATAAAAAGGACCTATACTTTATTGACAGCCCTCGTATATATTTTTCAGTTTAAATAAATTTTTGATTCAGCTCTGTAATTATTTTGATCAAATAATTTATTTTCATTCATATTTCTCTTTTTCACCTTCAGATCTTTTTTTCACTTTCAGACCTTATTTTTTCAGTTTCAAACTTTTGGCCCCATTCTGGTGTGGGAGGGCGTGGCTTCAATTGAGAGGGGCGTGAAATTGTGAGTGACAGGAGAGCAATCAGTCCTCACATGATGTTGCTTTTAGGAAACGTGGATACTTTGATAGATAATGACTTAACACTTTCTCTCCACTGTGTTGTCTTGATACCTGTAAATAAAGTGATGCTAAGAACATAGATGTCTTTTACAAGTAATTCTAGACCACTCTTGGTCATTTTTGATGTTTAAAAACTGGAAAATATGCAAGACTGTAAAGTTTGACACCTATACCTAAAAAACCAATGTGTCCCAAATCCACACAAGACGGTGATGCGGCATCGCCGCATAAAAATGAGGCAGGTCGCTCATTTTACAGACTGCAGTGGAGTGTACGAGCTTTCTAACTGACACACAGAGAGACCTGGCTCAGCAGATCTGAAGGAAGCTTTAATATGACCAGAACCAAGCAGACGCCCATAAATCCTAATCCAAAGCCGCCCGGAAGAGCACTCCGGCTACCGGCGGTGTGAAGAAGCCTCACCATTACAGGCCCGGTGTCACATACAATTCTTTCCACCTCCCTTAGAAAACAGCGCTTGGAACTTGAGGTGGATGGATGATGAAAGAAGCAAAACACCTTCGCAATTTACGTCGATATTTTGATGAATTTCTTCTTTTACAGCAGCTTCATTAAACAAATGTACTTGAATGATTATCAGCACGACGGCGAGCTTACAGGCTGACCTCCGCTAACACTAGAAGACAGTTATGCCAGTTATGGCTTCTGAAACAAGGGAGAAAAAAAGAAACAGCACCGTTCAGCTGAAGCATTTGAGGAAGTAAAATATTTTCTGTCTGTTAAGAGCTTCACCTCTTGTTCCACGTGTGTATTTCCACCAGTGCCACGTAAGCCTCACCATTACGTCAGGGCCTGTAATGGTGAGGCTTCTTCACACCGCCGGTAGCCGGAGTGCTCTTCCGGCTTTGGCTCTGGATTTATGGGCGGTCTACTTGGTTCTGGTCATATTAAGTTCACCCTGTGAAACTGCCGGACACTTTGTTACATCGTCATTAAATTCACTATCCGGTACAACATACGGATGCATTGAACCAACACATCGATCACAATAACCAGCTTTATCTCGAGGGTTTAAAGCCTCGTAATAAGCTTTCATTTTCTCTATTTTCTTTCACGCGCCAGCCGCGTAGTAATCCACGATGGAGACAGGAGCAGAGTCATTATCTATCAAAGTATCCACGTTTCCTGAATGCAACATCATGTGAGGACTGATTGCTCTCCTGTCACTCACAATTCCACGCCCCTCTCAATCGAAGATACGCCCTCCCACGCCAGAACGGGGCCAAAAGTTAAAACTGAAAAAATAAGATCTGAAAGTGAAAAAAGAAATATGAATGAAAATAAATGATTTGATCAAAATAATTACAGAGCTGAATCAAAAATATATTTAAACTGAAAAATATATATCTTACACTTATTTTTATTTTAATAATACTTTTAAATGATTATAAAGTTCAAGAACAAACATTGAATTTTCAGTTTCAAAATTTATTTTTTCAATCTTTTTTTATTTTCAGATTACAAAACTATGGCCTGGATTTAACTCCATATTTTTTGTTCCTCCCTCTTTCATTCTCTGTGTTAGTCCAACCCAGTCTCACGGCAAATCATGATTCAGCAGCACAAAATATACATTAATCTATTGGTTTGTGATATTGTGACGAAAAGCTCTTCATTTTCATCACAGTAGCACTAATTCATTCTGTGATGACTGCATAAAATTAAAAGTGAAGTGGGGTGTCGGGGTGGTTATGGTTAGGGTCGGGGGAAGGAGTAGGATTAGGTTATGGTTAAGGTTAGGGTTTGGGGTAGGAGTAGGGTTAGTAATAGTGAGTTAAAAAAGCCTGTCTTGAAAATTTGACTCATTTCATCACGGGAGCATGAAAAAAAAGTGAGACTGGGCTGGTTAGTCAGCTCTCCTCTGCTGGCAGAGAATTGCGCGCTGCCACTCGTAGCTGTCTGTTTGTTACAAAACATGTAACAGGTAGCTTAAATCCAAAATGTCAGACTTTACAGATGTTTTTAACTGTTAAGCTTTGTTCACTATGCCCACAAAAATATGTTAGTGGTCTAAAAGTTATCGGAACAAAATTTATTGGAAGCTAATTGGTCCACTGATGGTTTTCAAAGTTATCTGAAAAGCTAATCCACGAATGAAGATGTTAGCTTTGATAATTAGTGGTTAGCAGATCAGCGGAACTGTGCCCACCACTGCTTAATACCCGTTACTATATTGGATGACAGTGAAATTGACGATGGCCCATTGACTATTCCAGCAATATGGAATGTCTTAAACCTAAACCGACTTCCAGGCACCTTATATATGTTACTCTGGAACCACCTCTAAATCCGAACAGATCAACTGTCAACCCCACTGAGGTCCTTAGCCTGGGTGTCATTAACATAAGACCACTGGCCTTAAAATCATTGTTGATTAATGATCTAATTATTGATCATCACTTAAACAGGGTTGTGAAACCTGGCTCACACTTACAGCTGTCCTCCCTTTAATGGGGCCTGTCCACCAGCATATACATTTAGTCACGTTCCTCATGATGCGAAGCAAGGCAGGGATGTTGCTCTTATATAGAAATCTAGGTTTACCTTATTAGCTGTTGGGGGTCACAAATATAATTCATTTGAGCATCTGATTCTCCACTCTGCCCATGATGCTACATATTGTCAGGGTTAGAAGAATGGAAATCAGTCGTGTTATTTTGTCACTGTTTATAGGCTCCCCAGCACATACTCTGAATTCTTGGATGGATTTGGTGCATTCATCTCTAGCTTGTCGACTAGTGCGGATAACATTTTGATTATTGGTGACTTTAACGTTCATATAAATAAGCCCTCTAATCCCTTCTGCAAATCATTTATGGAAATTGTGGATGCATTAGGATTCCAGCAGTGCATTTAGGACTCGACGCACATTAGTGGAAATACCCTGGATTTGGTTCTCGCATGTGGTATTGCTGCCACAAATATTGACATCACGCCTCTTGCATCCGTGGTCTCTAACCACTCATTTATTAGGTTTAGAGTTAACTCCTCAACTATGACTGAACTCGAAGCTAGCCTGCCTGGTATCTTGGCTTCACATTTGGAAAATGCCACATCCAAAGACAGTCTTGTGGATAGTTTAAATTCAGCACTCAAAACTACACTTGACAAGATTGCATCACATTTATTAAAACCACGCCGTCCCAAAGCACAGTTGCCTTGTTTCAATGATTACTTGTGTGACCTCAGGCAGAAGGCTACAGGTTTAGAATGGAAATGGCCCAGTTCAAAATTAGAAGTATTCCACCTTGTGTGGCGTGATGCCATCTCAGACTATAAGCATGCACTACTGGCTACAAAGCGGACCTATTACTCTGATTTGATCAACAAAAACAACCATAACTCAAAGTTCCTGTTCGACACGGTGGCAATACTTATTCATGGACAACCACCTGTAAGTCCCTCTCCCTTTTCAGCACAGGACTTCTTGGATTAGCATCCGGTGTAAAACCTGTGCCAATTCAACATGCAGATCCACCTTGGATTTGCTGTGGCAACCCCGAGTGCAAACAAGGGAGCAGCCGAAGGGACTTACTTACTTACTATATTCTACTATATTATATTCTTACTATATTATATTATACTGTCTTATATTATACTATATTATATTGCACTCACCCCTCCCATCCCCTAGCAACACCCATATATTGTGACCAAACCATTTCCTTATATGTGGGCTGTCCGTAAAGTATCGGTCCTTTTTATTTTTTTTAAAAACTATATGGATTTCATTCATATTTTTTTACATCAGGCAAGTTTGAACCCTCATGCGCATGCGTGAGTTTTTCCACGCCTGTCAGTGACGTCATTCGCCTGTGAGCACACCTTGGGAAGGAGTGGTCCCGCCCCCTCGTCGGAATTTCATTGTCTGGAAATGGCAGAATGAAAAGGACTTTTTTTCCATCAGAATTTTTTCAGAAGCTGTTAGAAACTGGCCCCTGAAAACCATTCGAAAAATTTATCTGGCTTTCGGTGAAAATTTTGCGGGCTTTACAGAGAATAAGGACTGTTAACTGTTGCTTTAAGGACCCCTTTAAAGACGCTTGGCGCGCCGCGCTCCGAGCTGCGACAACGCGGCACAAAACACTGTATCATTTCTAAACGGATAGCTCTGTGGATACGAGACGTAATGTGCTCTTTCTCCGGTAATCACAAGAGCTGGACATCAGCCATTTTCCGGCAGATTTCACTTTTAACCAGAGATTTTGTCGTGGATTCGCTTGATGGGCGAGACAAAGAACACCTCCGTTTCGGCATGTCAGTGGACAAGTTTGGACATGTCTAGCTCTCCACAATTTCTCTGATACTTACTGGACTGGTAAGCATTGAAAGCCGAGATAGGCATGTCCTAACTTGTCCTCTGACACGCCGAAATGGAGGCGTTCTTTGTCTCACTCATCAAGCGAATCGGTCGTGAGCGCGAAGCCTCCGCGCGGCGTTCCATGACAAAATCTCTGGTTAAAAGTGAAATCTGCCGGAAAATGGCTGATGTCCAGCTCTTGTGATTACCGGAGAAAGAGCACACGACGTCTCATATCCACAGAGCTATCTGTTTAGAAATGATACGGTGTTTTGTGCCGCGTTGTCACAGCTCGGAGCATGGTGTGCCAAGCGTCCTTAAAGGGGTCCTTAAAGCGACAGTTAACAGTCCTTATTCTCTGTGAAGCCCGCAAAATTTTCACCGAAAGCCAGATAAATTTTTCGAATGGTTTCCAGGTGCCAATTTCTAACAGCTTCTGAAAAAAATCTGATGGAAAAAAAGTCCTTTTCATTCCGCCATTTCCAGACAATGAAATTCCGACGAGGGGGCGGGACCACTCCTTCCCAAGGCGTGCTCACAGGCGAATGACGTCACCGACAGGCGTGGAAAAACTCACGCATGCGCACGAGGGTTCAAACTTGCCTGACGTAAAAACATATGAATGAAATCCGTATTGTTTTTTAAAAAAATAAAAAGGACCGATACTTTACAGACAGCCCACGTATTTTGATTTAAAGTGATGGATATTTGAACACTGCCTAAGTTGTAGCCCCAGTCGGTTCCAAAGTTTAACACCACACACAGACACACACAAACTTTTCCTCGTGGCCCTTACAGGATGGACCTTAAAGTTACCACAGCCCCTCAGGTTATAACCTCCTTCTCCGGTTGTGAAGAGCTTTTGAACATTTGCAGGTAATATGCTTTTACTTGCTTTATATAGAAGTTGTGCTGTATAAAAGTTAACTAAATCATAAAAGTTTAACAATTTGGACTGCAAGAATAAATTATTAGTGTGATCATAACATCCTACTTTATGTATGACTCTCACTGCCCGTTTCTGGAGGATGAAGAGGAATTGTAGTGAATTTTTATAGTTGTTGCCCCAGATCTCAATACAATATGATAAGTAAGGCAACACTAATGAGCAATACAATAAATACAGTGAATTATAATCCAAGAAATGCTTTGCTTTATTAATAACTGAGACACTTTTAGATACTTTGGATTGTATGTGTCTGATGTGTGGTTTCCAGCTCAATTTGCTGTCTATAATAACGCCTAAAAATTTTATTTCTGACACAGTATCTATATCAACACCGTCTATATTTATTTTTTGGTTTAAGTCTTCCTTATAGTGTCCAAAGAACATGACTTTGGTTTTATTTAAATTTAGTGAAAGTTTATTAATATCCATCCATAATTTTAATTTATATAATTCATTATTTATAGTAAGTATTAGGTCATGATAACTGTCACTAGAGTAGAATATATTTGTATCATCAGGAAACAAAATTAATTTTAATAACTTTGAGACACCAAATATATAATTTATATAGAGATTAAATAGAACCGGACCCAATACAGAACCTTGTGGGACTCCACACGCTATGTTCAAATATCCAGACTCAAATTCACCCATCTTCACAAACTGTTGTCTTTCTGTTAGATAGCTTTGAATCCAACTCAAAGCCACTCCCCTAATGCCATATCTCTCCAGCTTTTTTTACTAAAATTCCATGGTTGATAGTGTCAAAAGATTTTTTTTAAGTCAATGAAAATCCCAGCTGCGTATTTCTTTTTATCTAATTGATTTGTGATTTCCTCAACTGCTTCAATTATTGCCATTGATGTTGACCTTCCGGACCTAAAACCATATTGACTTTCATCAGTTATATTGTGTTTCTCTATAAAATTCTGTAGTCTTTATTGAAGAGTTTCTCTAATATTTTAGAAAACTGAGGGAGTAGAGAGACCGGTCTGTAGTTGGTGAAGATGTGTTTGTTTCCGTTTTTATAGAGAGGTATTACTTTAGTTATTTTCATTTTGTTTGGAAATGTTCCTGTCTGGAATGATAGATTGCATATATAAGTTAATGGTTTTGAAATGGTATGTATAATTCTTTTTAATACAGTCATATCTATGTCATAACAATCCATAGATGATTTATTTTTGCATTTGTTAACAATATCTATTAGCTCTTTCTCAGTCACTCCAGACAGGAACATTGTACTTGAAATTGTATTCAACTGTTGAGTCGCGTTGTCAAGTTGATTATCCATACCCGTAGAAATTTTACTCGCTAAGTCTGGCCCAACATTTACAAAAAAACTATTAAATTTATTAACAACATCGCACATATTATAATTATCACCGTTATTATCAATAAAATAGTTAGGATATGAATAATTATTTTTATGTCCTTTGATAACACTATTCAAAATTCCCCAAACCTTTTTAATGTCATTTTTATTATTATGTAATAAATTGGTATAATATAATTTCTTGCTAGTTCTCTTAATTTCAGTCAATTTATTTTTATAGCTTTTATATCTATGTTCAGATTCCACAGTCCTTAATCTAACAAATTCTCTCTCTATTGTTTTTACTAATTTGGTGAATTGGACAGCATTTATTATATATTGCAGTAAAGATTTCTAAAAAATTATGAAATGAAACATCCGCATCACTTTAACTATAAACAGTGTTTCCGTCTTGCTCTAGCAGATTTTGATGAAGAGCATTAATAGTTTTATCGATTTTTATTCATTTGTATATAGGTTTTTGGGGTGTCTTACAGGTGCTAAAGTTGTCATCATGTACTATAAAGATAGGTAAATGGTCGGTAATGTCACAAATCAGCAGACCACAAGTATTTGTACACTCCATATTGTTTGTGAAGATATTATCAATGAGCGTAGTGCTGTGAGATGTTATTCTACTGGGTTCGGTGGTAGTTGGATAGAGGCTCATACTGTACATCCTATTAATATATTCATCAGTTGCTTTGTGATTATTTGGGTTAATCAGATCTATATTATAATCCCCACAGATAATTTTTTTTTATTACTTAATACTGAGAATGTTTTTTCCACCCAGTCTGTAAATATTTCTAAACGCGACCCTGGTGACCTGTATATGCAGCTAACAATAATGTTTTTCTTTTTTCTGTTAATTATTTCTATGGATATGCATTCTAATATGTCATTTATTGTCATTGTCATACTTTCTATTACTCTAAATTTAATGTTTTTATGGACATATAAAGCAACTCCACCTCCCATTTTGTTTGTTCTGTTTACGTAATTCAAGTTATAACCCTCTAATTCAAAATCTATGCCTTTATCATCATTAAACCATGTTTCTGAAATTGCAATAATGTGAAATGGCTGCGTGAACTGTTGCAAAAATTCTTTGATGGAAGTGAAATTACTATACATACTCCTACTATTAAAGTGAATAATTGAGAACTTGCCCTCAGAATTAACATAATTATTAAAATCATCTTCAGAAAAGTACTTGCAGTCAATTGTGTTAGATAGTAGAAACAGGTTGTTATCAGGATCTAGTTCATCTTCCAAATCAAATGTCTTATACTCAGTGTACTCAAAAGGTTTCAACTCCACATGATCATAGTCCAGAATCCTTTGCTGTATACTAATAGTCGATGAATGGTTGTTGGATGTCATTGTATGAGACAACTAGGGCTGTATTACTCATTCATATTTTTTAAGATCTTCTATATCTCTGATGAGCAGAACTTTAGCTTCCTCAGGTGTGCCATTAAGTCTGATGTATACTTTGCAGTTCATAATCCATGTCTTCTGGATTTTGTTTTGTCGTCGTAGGTATCTGGCTTTCCGAGCAGTGTCCGCAGTCCTTTTTGTCAGATGATCATTCAAGTAAACATTCGTGCCCTTTAGCTTTCTCCCTTGTTTAATGAGTGCAATTTTGTCTTTCCTGTTCACAAACCTCATGATGACCACTGCTGTGTTGTTGTCTCTTGCTGGTAGAGGGTGACAAGCCTCAATAGAGTCCACGTCCAGCTGAATGTCCCTGGTCGCCAGAAAAGCTGCCACCTGTCCCTCCACGGAGCTCACCTCCAGCTCGCCCGATCCGTCCTCGCTCCCCGCTCTAACTGCATGTGCGTATGACCGGGGCTTAATCTTAAACCCGATCACAATTACGTCGTTCATTCTCGTATATTGTTCCAAATCATCAACTCTCCGCTCCAGCACTGCGATCTTGTCCCTCTCCTCGACCTGCGCCCGCAGCTTTGTGACTTCCTCCACAAGCTTCAAGATTTGGTCTTGTTTCGATTTAACATCACACATGTCCAGTGCGAGAGAGTCCAGTGCTTTCCTAAAATCCTCGTTCTCCTCCACTGCTGGGTTTTTATTCAGCGGCATGATAGCGTGTTGTTTTTAACCGCACTTAGCTGTTAGCCGCACTTAGCGGCTAACAGCTAAGTGTACAGCTAATGGTAGTTTGTATGAACAAATAATCCTTACCTAGTTTACCTAGTTTGTCTAATTACTTATGGATTCTGAAAATGGAGGCACTTGGAATCCAGACAGTCATAACTCCTAAGTGGTTGATGTGATATTTTTGTTAAACCTCCTATCTGTGGTGAAACCTTTGTCAAAATCTGTGGCAGGTAGTTTTTTTGTTAAACCTCCTAAAATAAAGATGAAAGTCAACAATACAAACACATTTTGATTGATTTATTTCATTGAGGTGCAGTCATCCATCGATTTTCTAGACCCACTTACTCTAATACAGGGTCATGGGGGCTGAGGGGCATGGGGTGCTGGACTCTATCGCAGCAGTCATAGGGCATGAGGTGACGTATACACCCTGGACAGGACACCAGTCTGTCGCAGGGACACACAGAGACAACCAAACACACTCACACCTATGGTCAATTTAAATATTCTAATCCACCTAACCTGCATGTGGGAGAAGCCGGAGCACCCGGAGGGAACCCACACCAGCACGAGGAGAACATAGAAGGGTCACAGGCGGGAAACAATCCCACGACCTTCCTGCTGTGAGATAAGAGTGCTATGAAAAAAAACAAGAAATTATTCACGTCTCTCTTGCAAAACCGGAAGGACCCCCACTGTGACGGCGGTCCTCCCGCTGTGCACAGAGTCAAAATGACAAATTACCGTCCAGTTACTTGTGAGCCGGCTGTATAATGTAACCACAGATGATGCTTTGTGAGAATCTGAATTTTAGTCCTTACTATTAAATGAAAACAAATGAAATGACATTGATGCTGTGCTTGACGTCACATGAACTGTTTAGTAACATGAAAACCTTCAGTTGAGGTGTGTGTTCGTTAAAGGGGGTGTTGAAGATGTTTTGTGTGCAGCTCATTGGTGATATTGCAGAACGTGCGGCTGGATGGTGAACACGTGTTCATGTGTTTTGCCTCAGATCTTATGACCTGTTGATGCTTTGCTCAAAGGCAGCCTGTGTTAGCCCCCCTCCCCCCCCTCTGCTATCATGCAAATTATTGGAACAAGTTGTACATGCAAATCTCTTGCATCTTGTTAATGGTGTGACAAAGGTGGTTATATTTGTGCATGGAAATGTTTTATGATTTCCTTGTCAGAAGTGTACCCGTGTTGAGACTCAGAATCGTCTCGCTGTTTGATCATCTGTCAACATTTATTTTTCTGCAAACAGATGAAATAAGAGCAGCAGCTGAGTCAGTGGCGCATGTCGACCATGAACTGATCAATCTGTGGATTGATCCCTTAACAAGACCTTGGTCAGGGTTCCATTACCTTTCAAACTACACAACATGAAATACTGAAGTGAAAATACACATAAAATGATATTTTGAAAAAAACTGAAATCACAGAAAACTTGTTTACACTCGCATGAGGTGGTTGTGTTGTGTTCCACCCTTTGGCCCTGTCTGGCCTACCATCTGTTAAATGTGCTTTTTTTGGTCACTTTATCTTTGTTTTATACTTTAGCCATTTTTTTAGTTCTCTTTTAGTTCCCACTGAGCAGTTTGATGGAGTCGTTATGACGTCCGCCAACAGCGTAATAAAATCCTTGGTGTTTATTTATTTGTCTGTCTGTCTGTTAGCAGGATTATGTTAAAACTACCTGCCACAGATTTTGACAAAGGTTTCACCACAGATAAATATTAGGTCATGGAAGAACCCATTACATTTTGGAGGTGAGCTGGATGGTGGATGTCAGAAACCTCTGATTGCTTTTGTTTAATATTGGTTTTAAGACACTTTCTTTGTCGTTTACTGTCTGCACTTTGTCTGTTGGTACCATGGCCTAAGCAGAGGGTCACCCCATTGACTCTGGTCTGATTGAGGTTTCTTCCTGTCAGGATTTGAGTCTTGTCTGCTTTTATTTCTTTGCTTTGATTTGTTTGTTGTTACTTTCTGTTTTGTTTAGTCTCTTGTGACTAAATTGTGGAATGAGAACAATGACAGGGTTACTGAGGAAGGGGAATGACAAAATTTCATTGGATGGTTTTACTTCAGATAAAGAGTTAGCAGATGATTTAAACAGTTTTTATCTTCGATTTGAAAATCAGAATTTTATTGCACGGACAGGTGTTTTTAAAGATACTTTGACAATGTCTCCAGCATTTTCTATTGATGTGGATGATGTGGCAAATCTTTTAAAGAAAACTAAGGCTAAGAGCCCTGGACCTGATAATATCTGTGGTAAAGTATTAAAAACTTGTGCGGATCAGCTGAGCAGCATTTTCCATTATATTTTTTCATGGTCTCTTGAGCTGCACAAAGTACCTAAGCTTTGGAAACATTCGGTTATTGTTCCAATAGCAAAGAGTGGCTCCCCCAAAGTATTTAATGATTTCAGGCCTATAGCTTTGACTTCTTTAGTGATGAAGACTTTTGAGAAGATTATCAGATCAGAAATTTTGTTGCATGTTGAACAACAGCTTGACCCACTGCAGTTTGCATACCGAGCTCGCAGAGGTGTCGAGGATGCAGTGGTAACATTATTGCACTTTTTGTTTAGGCATTTGGAAGTGCAGAAGACACATGCCAGACTCTTATTTATAGACTTCCTCAGCATTCAATACCATCCAACCCTTTTTGCTTGCTGATAGGCTCCTCCATCATTTTAAACTTGATCCTCACCTGATTAGTTGGATAACTGACTTTTTAACTCATAGGTCACAGTGTGTGAGAGTCAATGGTGTTCTTTCTCGTGTGCTCCCCTCTTCTACTGGCTCTCCTCAGGGTTGCTGCTTGTCACCCCTGCTCTTTATTTTGTACACTGAGTGCTGCAGCAGTGTCAGTAATAGACACATCTTAAAGTTTGCTGATGATACAGTTATTGTTAGTCTTCTTCAGGGAGATGAGCAGGACCACGGGCCTGCTGTTGATGACTTTGTCTCTTGGTGTGAGGAGTCTTTTCTGGAATTGAATGTGTCAAAAACTAAAGATATGATTATTGATTTTAGGAAGTCTACCTGTTTTCCATCACCAACTGTTCTTAAAAATGTTGATGTTGAGTTGGTGGAGAGCTATAAATATCTGGGTGTGGTCCTTGATAATAAACTTTGCTTTGAACCTCATGTTGATGTTATCTCCAAAAAGGTTCAGCAAAGATTGTTCTTTCTGAGGAAGATGAGAACCTTCCAGGTTTCTTCTGAGATGATGATTCTTTTTTTTATAGAAGTTTTATTGAATCAGTCTTGACTTTTTGTATTGTTGCTTGGTTTGGAAATTTGAATTGTTCAAATAAGAGTCATCTTGGCAGTCTTGTCAAAACTGCTGGAAAAATCTCAGGCAGTCAGCAGGCCGGGGTAATGTCCATCTATAACAGACAGGTCCTGAGAAAGGCTAATGCTGTTCTGGATTGTTCTAATCATCCACTGAAAAAAGAGTTTGTGCTTCTGCCCTCAGGCTGTCATTTTAGGGCTCCTATGAGGAGGACTAAAAGATTTCAGGTCTCGTTTATTCCTAGTGCAATTTTATTATTCAATGGCAATTAGCCTTTGATGTTGTTTATTTTGCACTACTATTGCTTATTTGCACATCCACATATTGCATTTTTGCAATACTTTTGTTTTTGGCATGGACTCTGGATTGAATATTTGACATTGTATGGGTATTGTTTTTATTTTATTTTATTATTATTATTATTATTATTTTTATTATGTTTGATTTTAGACTTTTAATTGGGTCTTATTTTCACTGTTGATACTGTTATCTTTGTGTACCTTGTCCTTTGTGTGCTCCTGCTGCAACATTAATTTCCCTTTACGGGACAATAAAGAAATTCTGATTCTTCAATCAATCAATCAATTTTTTTATATAGCGCCAAATCACAACAAACAGTTGCCCCAAGGCGCTTTCTTGTTGGGGGTTTTTCTGTTTGGGTCTGTCTGTCCCTTTCTTTCTTGTCTCTGCTTGCTCTTGGTGGTGGGTGTTTCTCTTTCTCTGGCCACACCCTCTTTCTGGAGCGTTCCACGCACACCTGCTTTCAGTCTGCATTTCATCACCTGGGTGTATATAAGCTCCTCATCTTGCCTTACTCCCTCGCCAGATTGATGTGCCTAGTGCGTTCTCTCCAGCTCTGTTTTGTGTATTCTCGACCTGCCTGCCTCACTTGTGTTACGATTACCTGCCTGTATCCTCAACCATGCCTTTGCCTGATGATTTTGATATTGTTACTCTTGTTGGACTGCCTTGCTGTGTACCAGACCCTGTTTACTGTTTTACTTACAGAGCATGCTGTCTGAGTCCCACATTTGTCACCAAGACCTGATACTTCCTCATATCATCACAGGGAATTTTTCCTTACCACTGTTGCCTGTGTGCTTACTCTGCGGGTTGGTAAGGTTCAACCTTACTTGTGTGAAGTGCCTTGAGGCAGCTTTGTTGTGATTTGGTGCTATATAAATTAAATACATTGAAATAGTCTTGTCTGTTGTTGTGTGCATATCCCCTGTTCTCACTTACAACTCTTCCAGATTCCCATCACACCATCTGTCACTCATCTGTTTGTTTTGTGACTCTGTTATATTGGTTGCTGTTCTGGTTTTGTTGTTGGATTATTTTCTCACATTCTGTGGTCCTGTGACATTGATGTTGTCTATTACCTCGCTCCTTGACCTGTGGTTCCTTCTGTGCTGGAATAGAATGAGACTTTATTTTCATTCATTCATATTTACAACATTGTTCCAATCATTTGTTTATTTAATTATTATTCACTGACATTTGTTCATCATAATAAAACAATTTTGAATCTCCCTGAGCGGTAACACATCTACCTCTGCTGTCAAGTGGGGATGATCTTACAACCCCAATTCCACTGAAGTTGGGACGTTGTGTAAAATGTAAATAAAAACAGAATACAATGATTTGCAAATCCTCTTCAACCTATATTCAATTGAATACACCACAAAGACAAGATATTTAATGTTCAAACTGATAACCTTTATTGTTTTTGTGCAAATATTTGCTCATTTTGAAATGGATGCCTGCAACATGTTTCAAAAAAGCTGGGTATGTTTACCACTGTGTTACATCACCTTCTAACAACACTCAGTAAGCGTTTGGGAACTGAGGACACTAACTGTTGAAGCTTTGTGAGTGGAATTCTTTCCCATTCTTGCTTGATGTACAACTTCAGTGTCATGATTGGGTATAAAAGGACCATCCCCAAAAGGCTCAGCTGTTCACAAGCAAACATGGGGCGAGGATCACCACTTTGTGAACAACTATGTAAAAAAAAAAAATAGTCTAACAGTTTAAGAAAAATGTTTCTCAATGTTCAATTGCAAGGAATTTAGGGATTCCATCATCTACAGTCCATAATATAATCAGAAGAGTCAGAGAATCTGGAGAACTTTCTACACATAAGTGGCAAGGCTGAAAACCAACACTGAATGCCCGTGACCTTCGATCCCTCAGGCGGCACTGCATTAAAAACCAACATCATTGTGTAAAGGATCTTACCGTGTGGGCTCAGGAACACTTCAGAAAACCGCTGTCAGTTAACACAGTTCGTCACTACATCTACAAGTGCAAGTTAAAACTCTACCATGCAAAGTGAAAGCCAAACATCAACAACATTCAGAAACACCGCTGCCTTCTCTGGGCCCAAGCTCATTTGAAATGGACAGACACAAAGTGGAAAAGTGTGCTGTGGTCTGATGAGTCCACATTTCAAATTGTTTTTGGAAATCATGGACGTCGTGTCCAGTGCTTAATTTGTAAAGTGGAAGGTCCCGGAGTGCAGAGGATGAGTGGCTCCGGATAGAGTACAAATTCCTATGTTTAATGCTGTATTTAGTCAACAAAGCAAGACAATATAACTAAAGCCAGTGAATGACTGGGATGTAACCGGATAAAATGGTAAACACAAATATACACCAAGTCCTTGAAAAATAGATATCTCCATGGCATGAAAACAAACATTCAAAGACTTGCACACTGCAAACATGACTTGGCCACGTTAGATTTAACAATGAAAACACATAGGCTCAGCAAAATATCAGCACAGCAGAGAATAATAAAGTTCATCATACTTACACATATCTTAGGTGTTCAAAACAGCCCATACAGCATCCATAGACCCAGTGGCCTCTCTTTCCCTGCATCTCTCTCTACTCCTCTGGTCCCGTGCAGTTCTTTGTCCTTGGATAATACACAACTTCACGTACGGAATGGGATTGATGAATGGGATTTATCATTATGTTTGTCAGCGTGTCTTCTTTTGCTTTATCAACAATATCGGATGCCATTTCATGTGCTTTTGTATTCCCATGCTCACATATTTTTTTTCTTAAGGCTCTTTGTTGTTTTACAGTGTCAGGCACAGACGATCTAACTGTGCCCGAAAGCCATTCTTTGGCAAGCCGCATACCAGCAGTTTTGTCTGGACCAAGCGATCCCACTTTTTTGCAAGTAGCACACCCCAGTCCCATTTTGCTCATAGTCAGCCATGGATACGTTGTTTGTTTTTCTTTAAACTGTCATTTGGTCCAGATTTCCCCACTTGCTGCTTCACCTCTATCAGTAACGAGACCTTCCCGCTCCTCATTCCCTCTGACTGGTGCACTAGCTTCACTGTCATCCTTAGCTGTCTCACCGTGATCTCCCTGATCCTCGACAATCCTGCTAACTGAGCTGCTACATTCTCCGTGGCCACCGCCGTCCACCGCAAGCTTAGCTCGTTTGGGATCCGGCTGTCCGGATGGTTTGAAAAACTTCAGCAAACTTTCTTGCTTTTTTTGCATTTTCCCCCTGTGCTAGCGAAAAACATACACGTAGGCTATGCACGCTACACGGTCAAATGCCCTTTAGAATGGAAGTGTGCACCCTCCTTTTCCGTAATATAGATATTTTGTGGATCTCATTTCATGAGAGAAATCACCAACAAGACAGATATCAAAATCAGACATTGACACTAAACAAACTTTCATTTATTTATTTAATTGATTGATTTTTTTGTTTGAATATTTTGTTAGTCAAGGGAGGTGGCGGATCACCGGATCCAGTATAAATAGCTGGGGGAGCCAACGTCAGAGGTTCTGAAGCACGCATCCGAGGTTCTGGAGCACGCTCCAGCTTGCTCCCCCTCAAATTAAGCCCTGGTCGTGTCCTCCGGACAAAAGAGGAAAAAGACCATCCAGATTGTTACCAGCACAAAGTTCAAAAGCCAGCATCTGTGATGGTATGGGGGTGTGTTAGTGCCCATGACATGGGCACTAACACATCTGTGATGGCACCATCAATGCGGAAAGGTACATCCAGGTTTTGGAGCAACACATGTTGCCATCCAAGCAACGTCTTTTTCAGGGACGTCCCTGCTTATTTCAGCAAGACAATGCCAAGACACATTCTGCACGTGTTACAACAGCGTGGCTTCATAGTAAAAGAGTGCGGGTACTAGACTGGCCTGCCTGCAGTCCAGACCTGTCACCCATTGAAAATGTGTGACGCATTATGAATCGCAAAATACAACAATGGAGACCCCAGACTGTTGAACAACTGAAGTCGTACATCAAGCAAGAATGGGAAAGAATTCCACCTACAAAGCTTCAACAATTAGTGTCCTCAGTTCCCAAATGCTTATTGAGTGTTGTTAGAAGGAAAGGTGATGTAACACAGTGGTAAACATACCACTGTCCCAGCTTTTTGGAAACGTGTTGCAGGCATCCATTTCAAAATCAGCAAATATTTGCACGAAAACAATAAAGTTTATCAGTTTGAACATTAAATATCTTGTCTTTGTGGTGTATTCAATTGAATATAGGTTGAAGAGGATTTGCAAATCATTGTATTCTGTTTTTATTTACTTTTTTTTTTGTGAAGCACCTTGTGGCTCTTGTCTGTGAAAGGTGCTATACAAATAAAGCTTGCTTGCTTACTTACTTACTTATTTTACACAACGTCCCATCTTCATTGGAACTGGGGTTGTATGAATGGTCATATTCTTATAACCAATCAGAAATAGAGTTTGTTGTGTTGGACATATTCTTTGACACTCTGAAGCTTTGAGCTCTCTTACAGTTACTTCAGCACTGTGTGGATCACTTTTGCTCTTTAAAATTAAGATAAAAAAAAGTTAGCTTGCTGGAATGATGCTAACACATAATGAAGCCTTTAAGTTCATGTTCCGATTCATTCTTTTTCTTGCCATTTAGATTTTAGGTGTTGTTTTTTAAACAAAATCTCTGTTTCAGTTCATGCAAAATGGTTGAGCGTTAATTTACTGAACCATATTATTGAAGTGTTTATGAAGAAAGAAAGATTGATGGACTTTGTCTTTAAGTGATGAGCAGCTTTGCTAAGTTTCTTGTGACAGCTGCACACATTTCCAGCAGATTGACAGGATTCTTTTGAATTCTGATGAGGTTATTTTTCTTTATGGCATTTCTGTTTTGTTGGTGGTCGTATGAGTAAATGTAGCTGTGTTGTTAGGAGCTGTGTCTTGTTTCTTTGGTATGGCGATGATTTGGAACACATGCCATATTGATTTGTGATGCTGCTTTTAATTGTGGAAGCTTTGAAGGCCTGAGTGTAAAATGCACAGAATGTCACTGTGCTCCTTTAGTTTAAATGCCTTCTTATGCTGGGACATCATGTCGATTACATTTCTACATTAATTTTTACTAACATGACTTTTTCATCTTTCTCCGTATCAAAGACCTACAAACAGGGTTATTACTGTTGTAATGAATGCTGGAAACTGGAATCCAGACCTGAAATCTCAGGCAGGCCGAGGTTTATGGGTTATGAATTGTAGAATATGCAGGTTAGGACTCTGAGGATGACTGAGGAGGAGGAGGATTGGTGGAATAGACGGGGCAATGACAGACGAGGTGCTTAAAAGACTCTGGCAGGCTTAATGTAGGACGGCTTGGCAAGGCAAATCAACAGGAGAACTCTGAGGTGCAGGTCGGCAGTCAAAAGTCAAATGAGTCAAAAACACTGCAAAGACTAAAAAGTAGAAATGGGAGAAAATGTCTGTGGTGTTCTTACCATTTGACTTTCTGGCGGGGAATGAGTGGAAGAACCACAGTTTACACAGTCCAGGATTTGATTACTGGATGAAGAACAGGTGTGCATGAATGCTGATTTTAGGGTTTTGCAATCTTATGTAAGTCTCTTTTGTAAAAGACCTCTGAAGTCAGACTTTAAGGTTCTGCTGTATCTAAAACTAACTTGTGCTGTTATGCACCTGTCTTAAAAGTAACCCTGAGAATGTACTTGTTATTCAACTTTGTTTTAGCATGCTGGGGTCAGTCTGAACTGGGAGTAAAGAACTGGAGGTTGTTTTGACCGTTGTGAATTTATGGCCTTGTATATGTGATGCTTAGTATAAAGAACAGGACACTCCAGGCAGATGCAGAACAGATGATAAGTGCAACAGACGAACGGGATGTGCTGACCTCCATTGATAAGATTAAAGAAACTGTTTTTCCACGCAGATGCACTTATTGACGTATGTGTTTATGTCACGGGAAGAAACTTGTCTTGCGTTGTCCCCCCCACCCTTAGGACAAGTTTTATGATGTGGTTAGGGCTTCTCCAATAAAAGAGCAGGAGCGCAGGCCAGACTTTAGTGTAGCTTTGGTGTACAGCCTGACTGCACTCCTCACGAGATAAATTTGACTTTCTGTCTCACTGGTGGTTCTTGACTCTGTTTGTCTTGTTAAAGGTTTTAAGAATGTTTGGAGGAGAAAATACCCAACATTGACTGGGGGCTACGTCCGGGATCTCAACAATACCGGAGGTGTCCGGCGGGGGTCGCCAAGTCCAGACGTAAATCCTTGGCCAAGGTCCGATCGATTGATCGTGTCTGCAATTGTCGACCGCCGGTGGCATCGTCTGGTTGACGAGATTTTCCCGAAGAAGACAGACAGGAAGTCGAGTCAGTGAGTAAAATTTCTTTGTAACAGTACTGAGTGAGTGGTGATCAGATCACATAAACAGTTAAATTCCGCAAGCGATGATACAGAATCGTCTGTTAATGAAACACAGTTAAACTCTGTAAGGAGGTCGGACTCCTCTACGATGGCGAGGAACGCACGTAGTTAAATTCCGAAGGAGGGTGCGGACTCCTCTGTTTTATATACGCGTACCGGTAGGGAATAAAAGTGTGATCACATAAACAGTTAAACTCCGTAAACGATGGCGTGGAATCGTCTGTTAATGTAAAGCAGTTAAACTCCGCGAGGAGGGCGGACTCCTCTACGGTTAGCGAAGGACGCACGTAGTTAAATTCTGGAAGGAGGGTACGGACTCCTCTGTTTTAAATACGAAGTAATACCGGTTTTTGAGAATAAAAGTGAGATAAATTTGACTTTCTGTCTCACTGGTGGTTCTTGACTCTGTTTGTCTTGTTAAAGGTTTTAAGAATGTTTGGAGGAGAAAATACCCAACAATATGGAACTAAACTATTTTGGTCACAGTGGTCCACAGGTTTACGGGAGGCAAAATGCTACACACGTGGAACCTCATATGGAAACCGGGACGTGTGCGATCTGTTCCCCTCCTGTTTCTCTGGTCTTTCAAAGTCGCTGGTCAGTGGCTGTCTCTCAGCTGCTCATCAATCTTGTCATCTCCTGCGTGGTCACCATGACAGAGAACCTCCACCATCTCCATCAAATCACCAACATACTCAAACAATAGATGAAGAATCTTTGAATGAACTTGTCATATCTACTTTACATACTGATGTACAAGTCGACCTTGTTTATGGATCGAGGACAATTTTCGGTCTAGATTTCCTCAGAAGTGCCTCACTGAAATCCTGGTCGAAGAAAATCCACCCCGACTTTGTCAAAACTTTGACAAGCATTTAACAAGAACCAAGTACAGCAAGAATAATAAGAATAAACAGCAAGAATAAACATTGATTATGGTAAGTGTACAATTATATCAAAGGAAAGTTATTGAATTGCAATATATATAATGTATGTAAGTAGTTTTGCTTTGATGTACCATAGACTAGTTGTATGTCACACCAATCAGAATGCACATTACCATATGTTGGCTTCTCGAGGACTTTTTGAACGTGTCCTCCTTGCCTGGACTTTGGAAACAAGGTGGGGTACTGTCCCTGTCCATGTTTGGTCAAGCTGCCGTTGTCTTCTGTGTCAGGCGGAGTGTCAAAAGGCTCGTAATCTGCATCTTCAACAGACATTTCAGATGCAGTGTCACTGCTGTCCATGGGGACATCTGGCTTGGGGTCAAGGAGCACCATCTGCATCTGGGTGCCAACTGTCACCATCGCAGGCCGTAGTGTTGTCTGGACACCCGAAAAATATGCAGAAACATCGCTTGAACTCAGATGTTGCTCTCAGAACAACATGACTGAGTTTACAAACCTCATGCAACGAGCAACATCAGCATGTGATGCGGGCGGAGATGATAAACTAATGTTTTTGTTCATTTTTTATGGGGCCTTAATTTGATTTGTTGCAAACCAAGTTTGTTGCTGTCAGATTTTTATGTATGCTTCAGCTGCCTTGTTTTTATGATATGTTAAGCAACCAGCAAAGTTATTTATATTTAGTTAAAATATTATACATAGAGAGACATTGTTTGACCACTTCCAGAAACTACAAATTCTCAACTGTAATATTCCTGTCTCCTCTGCACAACATTTGGCCCACAGCCCATCCTGGAGGCTGGAGAGTGTTACAGGGGAAGGTGATGGTCTCCAAGCCTGACTAGCAAATCACCAAGGGCCCTTGGTGCAAGGGCCCTTGGTGATTTGGGCAAGGTCTTTAATCCCCTCATTGGTCCCGGTGTGTAGTGAGCGCCTTGTATGGCATCAACCTGACATCGGGGTGAATGTGAGGCATTATTGTAAAGCGCTTTGAGCGTCTGATGCAGATGGATGGAAAAGCGCTATATAAATGCAGTCCATTTACAGGGTTACGTGTGTGTCCTGTCTCACACTTGGAGATCCTGTCAGTGAGTCATGGAGACATGCATGTAAACACTCAGAAACCTTCATCTCTGTTCAGTCTTACAGACAAAGAAAATCATCATGGAAAAACACACATGGAGGGATTTTCTTTTTCAAGGCAGCAATGGACATTTTTTGACATCAGTCTTCATCATTAATGGACTTTATTCATCAGCATGGCTCAAAATCTGAATATTTATTTCTTCAGTAACTGTGTCTTCCTTGTCTCTGTCTTGTCTTTGCCCTGTCTGTGTCCTGTCTTCTCCCTGTCTCTGTCCTGTCTGCACAGTCTCTGACCTGTCTTTGCACTGTCTGTCCTATGTCTTCCTTGTCTCTGTCTTGTCTTTGTCCTGTCTCTGTCCTGTCCATGTTGGTGTCTTTGTCTCTGTCTCGAGCACAGTTTTTGTTTGCAGTTTTCACAGTCGTCCTCCTTGTTTCTTTCATGGTGGACACGTGTGCGTCAGTCCTTTAAACTGTCCAGCTCTGAGCAGTCTGAGGCATGTGTGACTCATCCTGAAATGATAAATGCAGACAAGGGGTTTAAAAAAATCTACAGCCTTTTTGCTGCATTTAAAGTCAATCTGGGAAGCTCCATATGGGCTCTAATCCTTTGTTTTATTCTAAACACTGTAAAT
The DNA here is from genome assembly GCF_902500255.1 of Thalassophryne amazonica. Classification (NCBI taxonomy): domain Eukaryota; kingdom Metazoa; phylum Chordata; class Actinopteri; order Batrachoidiformes; family Batrachoididae; genus Thalassophryne; species Thalassophryne amazonica. Next base: position 8,539,002 of record NC_047110.1, on the reverse strand, counting down.
CTTCTGACTTCAGTCAAATGAGCTCATCAGTCAGACGGGTATCTCACTGGGCTCTGACAGCCTGCCAACAGCAACCACAAGGAAATTTGCACAGTTCGGCGTGCAGCAGTTCACCATCCCCCTGCTGCATTCGCGGAGCAGCGCCCACCCAACACTTGATTTTTGAACAAACCAAAAAAATTGCCACGACGAACTTCCTCACCAAATCACCAGGCGAGCGCCTTGTTGAACCCCGAAATGTGAATCTGCTACAAATTGTGAATGATCCGTAAACCGGAATTGCAAGACACGAATACTGAAAAAAAATCTCACAAGACGTGAACACACATCTCACGAAACGTGAATTTCTTCACAATTTGTCTTACGTTTTGCACGATTTGTGGTCTTAAATTCCTCCAGGAACACATTCGGGGAAAATCCACACTTGATGTCCAATCAAAGAGTGCTGAAATTCACTAATCCTAGCCTGCTTCTTGACACCCTCTAGACTTCCAGGTTTCCCTCCCACAGCTCCGACGACCCCTCAGGGGCGCAGAGGGGCTCATCCCCTGACCCAGTGCATGTCAATCTGGGGGTCCCATGCCCCTCACTGGAGGAATTTCATTCATTCAGGAAGACCTTAGGGGAAAATCCACACATTGTGTCCAACCACAGTGCACCATTGTCACTTATAAATTGGTTGATTTGCACCCCTCTTCCAGCTTTCCCTCCCACAGCCCCGCCAACCACCAAGGTCGGATGATAATTATGATGATAAGAACAACATAAATAATAACAATTATATTGGTGCACAGGCAATGTTGTGTTTTTTTAAAAAACATATATTAGCTGTACATGTAACAATCCACAGGCCTTTTGACTGTACCTAACGATAATGTTAAATTAAAAACCAAATGGACAGTTATCTATCTAATAATAGCCAAGTGGCCTCTGTGTGCACTCCGGCCTGCGTGTGTGGGCTTTGATCACGGAGAAACTGGGTAGAGCTGACATATATATTTTGGTTGCTTACATATTTTGGGTCAAGGATGAATACTGCGAAAACAGAAAGTTCATAGGACTAATAATTTTGGAGAAATGAGCAATTTTAACTAATCAATAAATAATGGACATTGTGCTGCAGTGCACCGTGGGAGTTTGGGTTTTGGGGGGTTTAAATGTTGTTATTATGGTCCATGTTAGTTTCACAGTGTTGTTAGTATTATTGTTTTATTTAGTCAGTTCAGTTAAGTGTTATGTTGCTGTTACCATGAGTGACTTAAATCTCATGTTGGCACCATGAGTGAAATGTGTAGTCGTTTTAATGTCTTCCGCCACTGTCTCTGGTTGTCAAATTAAAAGCACCTGTGTACAGCAAAATGCAGAAGAAACAGAAAATGCAGAAGAGAACAGCTGTGCATGCGTGTGCAATTTTAGTCACACACAAACAGGGAAGAGTGTCATGATCTGGCCCGTTTGGGCCAGCTGTTCTGATTCTGGACTTTGTTTTTTCCTCTTTCATGTTCTGAGCCTTTTGTCTTTTAGTCATGTATAGTCCCACTTAGGTTATATCTGGTCTTGTTTCATGTTCATGTCAGGTTGTCATGCTTATGTTTTCTTTGGTTTTATTTCTATTTCATCCTCTTTGTATTTGTTCACACCTAGTCACTTTAGACTTAGTTTATTCTGCTTATCACATTTATTGTATTATGTGTCAGTCACAGGTTTTTGTTATTATTTAGGTTCAGTTGTCTTGTTTTCTTTACTGCACTATTCTGTAGTCACTGGTTGTGTTATTCTTTGTTTGATTTTGCATTGCCACTTTGTTTCTTTGTTACTTTAATACTTTTGACATTGTTCTGTTCTAGTTTTGTTCAGCCAGTTTGTGTTTTTGATCTTTAGTTTTTCACTTGTTTATTCTGCTCATTTCATTTTTGAGTTCAGTTATGCTATTATGTTGTTGGGTTTTGTTTTCATTTCTCATGTTCATGGTCTGTCCTGGTTATTATTGTAGTTGCATTGTATTCTGTCCATGATTTCTGTTATTGCCTCATCTTCTTCTTTTTCCTGCACCAGCACTTGTCTTCCCCTCTCACTGACTATTTCTGCTCTGTTTCCATCCACTTCTGCTATTGCACCTGCTCATGTGTCTTTGTCTCTTCCATCACTCCACTCTGTTTTCTTGCCTTCACTCTTGCACCATGCATAATCTTTGTTCACTTGTCACACCCCCTTCCAGAACTTTCACTGACACCTGTGTCTTGTTCACTAATTGCCCACCAGTTATTTAAGCCCTCACAGTCTTGCAGCTCACTGCCAGATTGTTGAATGTTTTTCACTTTCCAGCCATTTCTTGTCTTGTTTAGCCTTTGTATCAGCCTGCCAGTGTTTGACCTTGTTTTGCCCTTGACTTCGTACTTGTCTTTGCCTCTGAGTACCACCACGCCGTGTTTTTTGACCTCAGCCTGTTTTTTGGACCAAGCCTCAGCCACACGTCTATCTGTACCTTTGCCTTTGCTGCTAGACCACCTGTGTACCGAATTCCTGCCTGTTTTACAATTAAATCTAATTCTAACAGCACCTGTTGAGTGAGATTTTACATTTGTGTCCACCCAGTTTGTGCCACGCCCTGATAAAGAGTTGACATTTGCTGTTTGGTATGTTTATGTATTTTGGGTAAAGGATGAATGGCACCAAAACTGAATGTTGATGAACGTTTAATGTAAGTAAATAATATAATTTTAAATACGTTAGAAATACATGGATGACACAAGAAAGTGAAAACACTTATTTCCATTGTGGTCCATTTAAAAATCAAATGACAAAATAAAAATAAACATAAAATAATAGTAATAATAATACTGATAGTAATAATAATAACAATGATGATGACAATAATAATGTATATGACAACAAGAACCTAAACAATTTATAAATATTAAGACAGTAAATTACCATTAAAAATACATAATTAAAAGGAAATGAAAGAACTGAGTTCTTCAAAAACTGTCAAGGTCAAAGCTTCTAAAAACATTCTGGACTCACACGCCATTCCAGCTCATTATAGAAACTTTGCACAATTTATTGCCACCATTGAAAAATGTCAGCTACCTATTTTATAAACACGACCCAATCTAGAGCCTGTGGATCCCCAGGGCAACACGCTAGTATTATTTAAATACACAATCATATCAATAGTTTGAAGCATTATATTTATTAATTGTATTGAATGTGTCACTCACCAAGTTGTGTTATTTATGAATGAAATGTTTTCTATAAAGCATATATTAGCTGTCATGTAATAACTGACATTTGCTGATAATTTAATAATATTTTTTTTTCTATTTGATTGTAAAAAAAAAAAAATATGCACACCAGCCTATTACCCAAGAACATATAATTAATGCATTTCTGCTAAAACATATTACAGTCAATTCCTTCAAAGCCCAAGCTGGATTTTTACAGTGTTAGATGTAACTAATTATAAATATTCATTGTATGAATGTTTTAGTTGCTTCAAACATTGCTGAATAGTTTTTAAAGAATGTAAAATTCACATAAAACAAATATAATGCACATTTGAACATAAAAAAAAAAAATTGCCTAATATGTAAAGCTGACCGTGCGTGTTTGTGTGTGTTTGCTATGCACGGCCACAATAATTAAACAACTGATACCAAACTTGCTATGGTGGCTGGAGGCACCAAGGGGGAGGTCACTGGGGCCCTTAGGTTGAAAATGCACATGTGCAAACACACACGTGTGTTCTAATATATCTAATCATGATCAGCCTTATATATCAGATCATGACCCACTAACTGGAGCCCTTATTTTCACAGTTCACATGGTACTCAGGTCAGGCAGCAGCATCACACTTTACTTACTACACAGTAACAGTTGGTTAGGGTGCACTTTAACCCCCTACCACCCGCCTCATTTTGGGTTGTCACTATCTCACAAATAAAAAGTGAAATTTCCCATTGATGGGATATACAGGCTTAGAAGGGGTTAATTAGAATCCGAATGGGCCAGTGCATGCATCGAGCAAGTTAAAGCGCACGTTTTTTTGACTTAAAATGTACCTGCTGTGTGCAGCATGCAGCCTGTCGATGTGCCTCCCAAAAAACAGGGGCGTTAGTTTGTAAAACTGTCAGGTTTTGCCCCGCTTTTGTCTGCTTTATGAATTCGCCTCCTGGTTTTATCTGTCTCCCCTTCTGTGCTCCTCTTTAGTCTCATTGGTTTTGATGGTTTTGTGTTGTGTTATTCTCTGGTTTTGTTTATCTTGAATGTTTTATTATCTGATTATGTCTCCATTACCATTTGTGTTGTTATTGTTTATCTTGTGTTTTGTCATTCATTACATTATGTGTCTCACTGTAGGCTCTGGTTTTGTTTCTGTTCGTTATTTTGTGGTCACTCCATAGTTTGTGTTGCTATCTTATTTTCTGCAATGGTTTCACATTTATACTTCAGCCATATTTAGTTCTGTTTTGGGTTATAGTCTTTTCTGTTTTTCTGTATTTATTGTAATGTTTTTAGATCTGCCATGTTCAGTTCAATTCTAGCTTTGATTATTGTCTTTTACTGTTCTTGTTCTCTTTTTTAGGTCCATCTCTCTAGTTCCTAGTTTGCCCCTTTATTGTGTTCATGTTTCCTTTTGTTGGTCTTTGGGCACTTTATGTCTTCACCATTGTTTGTTTGTTTTTTTTTTCACTCACTGATTCCTCTTGCTGTTGCTCTTGCTGCTTTGTTTTTCACTTACTCACACTCTTGCCTCTCTTCCTGTTTCTTTGTTTCACCTGACCACACCTCCCTTCTGGAACATTCTTTCATGTGCACCTTGTTACCCTAATTACATCACCTGTTATTTAAGCCCTTCACTTTCCTCGCTGCGTGCCAGCTCATTGATCTTTCTTGTCTTCGTTCCAGCCTTGCTTTTGTCTCATTTTGCCTCACAGTGTTTTTGACCTCCTTCTGTTACCCGGATTTAGCCTATTGCCGCATCCTCTGATATTGTGTCTCTCTGTGCCTTTTGTCCCCAGCCTGTTTCTGACCACGTATTTTTGCCTTGCCCTTATCTGTACATTTGCCATGCTGCCTGCCTCTCTGTGTACCGAACCCTGGACTGTTTTTGAGGTAAAGCTTATTATTACATCCTATGCGTTGTATGGGAGTTGGCACTTGTGTCCACCCACCTTCTGTGCCACACGACCACGTATTATGACAAAACCCCTAAGTGATAAATAGATGAAATGTAATAGAGCTGGGGAAACATCTGGAGAGACACTAAGAACATTATACATCCCAGAACACTGCAGTGATGCTTTCAACTTTTTATCACAAATTGCTCTATGAAAATTAATGATGACAACATACGCACAGTCCAATGCAACTTACTACACCATAACTAAAGTGACATGAAATATACAATGGCATGGCTAAACTTCTCTATTACCCTTGTGTAGAACAGGTATCTCAGCTAGTATTTTCTATAGAACGTAATTATATTTTGTGCAGTTGCTGTTTGGGATGATATATCACGTAATGAATGTAAGCCCACCAATGTGTTGCGAAATATAGATCCGATTGTCACATAAATTGTATGATTGAGAGAAAATTATTCTTTTTTGCAAATTGATACCATTTTTTTCATGAAAACTTTTAAAAATATGCATACAATAATAACTGTAAACAGCAGTGCACAGGTAATATGAATGTACTGCTAACGATCAGTCGTATGTGTAGCTTATAGAACACAGGCCAAACTATAACTGCGCAAGTATAGCTCATGAACATTAAGATTGCGTTGACACAAATAGTGTCAATGACCCCCCCCCCCCCCTTTTTTTGTGGAGATCGGGGTTGTGATCAAGATTTCCTGAAGTAATTGATCCGTAAACTACTTAAACCAAAAGAAAATCATGAATGATATTCACGTTTTGTGACTTACATTTTGTGAGAGCTGAGGACACCATTGATGTGTGCAGTAAATTTTGTATCACTACACCTTATAGCAATGGTGCTATTAAAAATTAAAAACAATAAAAAATTCTCCAAAATTTTTCACAATGACTTTTTTCTAAACTGAGCATTGTAGTTTTACAAGCAGGAGACCACTGATGTGTTCAGTAAATCTGGTGATACCACACCTTATTACAATGAATTTATTGAACATTTTTCTGGTGTCTTTTTTTTCTTCTTTTTGCACTTTGTAGACGGTCCCTACGTTCATCAGCTGCCTGCTTGTTCAGATCATTTGTTATTTCTCCAGCTCATCAGATGGCTCACATGGATAAAATAAGGCATTTCTCTTCAGATTTATTGAGCCATGAACTTTGAATCTGTGAATATGTTTCTAACTTTACTGGAGTAAAGGTCAGTGGCAACATTTGAGTTTGTCCACTTCCAGAAAAGCACAGAAAAAGTGCACATGCTTGACATACGATACTATACACTTTATTATCCCCTTAGGGAAATTTGTCTTGGACTCATGCTACGTGCCTTTACAAAAGGAAAACAAACAAATACAAATAAAAACACAACCACATCTATAACAAATTCACATGACAGGAAGTCAGGAGAAACACCATAAGTGTTGCACAATTCCGGTTTTAGACATTATTGTTTAGCATTGTGATGGACATGGGGACGAATGAATTTTTGAGTCTATTCAATCTGCTCCGAGGGACTCTATACCTTCTCCCAGAGGGAAGGAGAGTGTACTCTGTGTGAAGGACATGAGCTGAATCCATCAATATCCTCTGAGCTGCTTTCAGGACAGACTCTTCATAGAGTGAGCTGAGAGACTGATATTGTTTCTTTCCAATTATCTTCATTGCATTATCAATTTGTCTGTTAAGTTTTGTTTTAAGTTGCACAGAGAGGTTGCTGTACCAGGCAGTCATGCCATATCTGACTAGGCTCTCTAGAACTGCCTGGTAAAACAACATTATTTTTTGATTGACACCATACAAAGTCTACGAAGAAAATCAAGTCTCTGATGGAGTCGAGAACACAGACTGTCCACATGTACAGTCCAGCTGAGAGTATTGTCTATGTGCAGCCCCAAGTACTTGTATGAGCTGACCTGGTCAATAGGAGTACCATGTATGACCACAGGAGTATGGTCCCCAACAGTCCTTGGATCCAGAATCATTTCCTTGGTTTTATTAACATTTAAAACCAACATACTTTTGTTTTTAAAGTGTAAAATCATGTGACAGACTATTTTACTCTTTGCAAAGAGTTCTGTTTTCCATCATCAGTTTTTAGGTCAAGCAAAAGTCAACCTAAAACAAAGAGAACTGAGCAAACACAACAATTTTGAAGATACTGATTTTTTTTTTTTTTGTAACAAATGAAGCAATTAATTTTACGGTGCTTACTGACGGCGGTGCGCGTGCGTTCCAGCAGGTTCACAAAGAACCTTTGCGGGTTCCTGCAGAGGACTCGGTCCTGTGGCTGGGGACAAACCCCCCCCCCCCCCCCCAAAAAAAGGGGGGGGGGCTGCGGACTTTGCATAGTTACGCTTTTTGCTTCCGCATCTTTTTTTTGCGCCTATAAGTGAACTTTTACTTCCTCGTCAGCTCAGATAGAGGAACTGAGTGTTTTTGCGCCGTGTTTTCAACAGCTTCAACATCATGATTCGATAAAAAATAACTTCGTAAAGAGCACCTGAATAAAACGACTTCAACAAGAAGGTAAGAACTGAACTTTGTCTTTTTTTTTTTTAAAGTAAAACCAAACGCGCCAATAATCTGCCACCTGTCTGAAATTACAGTCGATCAATCAATCAATCAATAAATAGGAACGGAACAGGCTGTATTTCTGAGCACGAGTGACATCACCAACCCATCTGAATTGTGAAAAGTGAAAACCAAAGAAAAGCTCCCAAAATGTTGTTGAGACTTGGGAGCTGCGGATCCGGACAGTTTCCGTGTTTCAGTTGAGGCAGAATGCAGATAAGTTTAATGATCAGCCGCAATGAGACACACTGAAGAAGCTCCACACACCAGTGGCGCTTCTATACGGAATTACTTCCTGGGCGAGACCCCCTCTGCCCCCCCCCCATTTTTTTTTTTTTTTTCACAAAGAGCCATTTTTATTAATATTTTATTATAATTTTAATATTTTAGACATGTGCCTGAATTTGTAATTGAAATTGACATCAAAATCCCACAGCCTAAAATATAACTCTTATACAAAACATCCATGCAAATTTGAATAAACACGCCCTTACATGCTAAATGTCTGTAACTGGACACTATATTAATGTCTTTCAGGGAGGAACAATGAGCTCTTTTATTAAGGTGCATATTTGTCTCAAATGCACATTGCATATTTGCTAAATATTTAGCTTGATGTTTGTAAATATTAAGCTAAATGTGTAAATACTTATTATTAACTAATCTGCTAAAGTTTTAGGTTTGACAGAATTTAGATAATGTAGGCTAGTCTTTTGGGATGGGTATTGATAAGATTTTATCAATATCGATGCCATTATCAATTCGGCTTATCGATCTGATTCCTTATTGATTCCCTTATCAATACCTCTTGTGAATTTTCTGTGTACTAAAAGTAGGTTTTACAGGTTTTCTATGTCAACAACATTTTATTGAGTCTTAAAGTAAATAAATATGAAATTGGTCACTGTATCTCTGGACATAAATAAAAGTAAATAAAATCTGTATTTTTTGTCAAAAGCATTTCCTTTCAGACATTTTGGCATGAATGTCTCTCTGTACCGGCTGCTGCATGTCAGTACAGGATGTCTCATTTTGGGAGAAAAAAAAGGTTTTGATTGATTGCACTTTGTTTTTATTACAACATTTGGAAAGAGGTGTGATTTGATTTAAACAGTGTTTTACTTTGAAGTTATTAATTCCAACTGGACTCTATCATTCTAACTTGACTCGGCAGAGAGCTGTGCAGCATTTGGAGCTGTGTGAACAGAACGGAGGACGATTCTCGTTTCTTTCTCACAACCAGACAGGAGTCCCAGTTAGTGACTTTAATCTGCACAAAAGTGACTCACGATTTCACATATTCAGGGATGAAAGTGGTGAAAAACAAAAAAGTTGTAACCCAAATTACCCCCCAACACCACCCACACAAAAATGGTTCAATTCTAGAAGCTCTGAAATGCAATCTGGGACTATTCCAGACGATAAACTGCAGTGAGTGCAGCATCCATTTAGTGAGAAAAAACCCCCAACTTTCCTTATTCAGATTCATTCCAGTAGTATTCTGCTCTTACTAGGATGCAGCAGTTTTCTAGCTTGGCAGAAAGTTCTGGAGGAAATCACTGAAGAAATGAACACGTTGAAAATAGGCCGTGGCTATTCGCACGGCGGCCGTGTCCATAACTCTCATTTCAGTATTCGCACGGCAAGACTCTCGTGGCAAAAGGCCGCCCCTATTCTCTCATTTAATGCAGTGTGTTTGTTTATACAAATAGTTTCAAGTTTTACCACCAGAGTCTTGCCGTGCGAATACTGAAATGAGAGTTATGGACACGGCCGCCGTGCGGATAGCCAGTTCCTTGAAAATATGGTTTGACAGAAACAAATTGTCATTAAACTTAAATAAAACAGGGATGAAGTGGAGGTGTAAGAGTCACTCGGTGTTCACAGGAAACACTTATTTCTATATGTATGTTGTATAGTTGACTGTGTATACCTTTTGGTACGTATTGTAGAAAAATAACGTTAGCTATTTGAATTTTCAATAGGGGGCCAAGTAGGGGTCAATTGAAGAACTGCATATGGATAAAAAATATGTTCCAATCATATTGAAAGCTATACCACATTATGTGTCTGATCACAAAGATTCCAAAAAGGTATAGTTTGGACTATCTATAACTGAATGTTCTGGAGTATATATGTATGAGTATATATATGTTGTATGTTTCTATATTGTATATAGTATACAAATGGAATAGTTCTGACTGTGTTGAATGTTTGGTCTCCAAAGTAAAGGTCAAACAATGTCAACGTCCATTGGATTCTATGACATGTGACATGTTACCCCATAACATAACTAAGCATGACACATGGTGCAGACTATTCCTTTTTAAAATCCTACCAACTCAACCAATAATTTGCATCATGTTTTACCATAACTGGAGCAAATTTAACTTTTGACTCCTGTACAAACTGAAAGTGACCTTTGTCACCATGCTTGCTGTTTTTACCCCGTAACTCCAGAACATTCAGTCACAGATAATCCAAACTATACCTTTTTGGAATCTTTGTGATCAGACACATAATGTGTTATAGCTTTCAATATGACTGGAACATTTTTTGACCCCTATGCAGTTCTTCAATTGACCCCTACTTGGTCCCCTATTGAAAATTCAAATGGCTAATGCTATTTTTCTAAAATATGTACCAAAAGGTATACACAGTCAAACTTTGGTGCTTGTCTGGGATTTGGAGGATTCCTCTACAAATATTCTGTTATCTGCTGCACTAAAAAGGTTATTGATGTCGGTGGAGCGAGTCATTTCTTAACTATACCCAAAAGGAACCGGTTCTTGATGCCCATCCCTAGTTAACAGTAGAGTTTTCATGAAAAATCATAAACATAAGTCTTATTTTTATGTTTCTCTGACTGTTTATATATGTTTTCACCTGTTCTCTTTTTGTAACACTTAAAAAATCAGCAAAAGGGTTATATATTAATCCTTAGTAGCACAGTAGTAGCATTTCTTAAAACTACAGCCAATCAACAATTTCGAACAACATTTTCATTCTCAGTGGCCCAAAATTACTAAAGCTTGAGTATCTTTATTTCAGAAGCATTTTTGGCTGTAGACCAGTGTAATCAGCGTGTGCACTGCAAAACTATTAAAATATGAGAGGAAAGAGTGAAAGCAGAAAAGTGTCAAATCACGGCCTTTTTAACAGGTGCAGGTCAGGCTGCGGGTCCCTGTCTGAGCACAGTGTGAAAAAATTAAATAGTCGGCTTTGAAATGACGGTCAGCGTTGAAATTTAATTTTGTACCTCTGTTACTGTGCACGTCCAGACTACTCTGGGTTTTTAATAGAAATACTGCGATCAGACTTTGTATCCAATGTGAGTTAAAAATCTGTTATAAAAAGGGCTGCTCCCTTGTTTGCACTCGGGATCACCACAGCAAATCCAAGGTGGATCTGCATGTTGAATTGGCACAGGTTTTACACCGGATGCTCTTCCTGACGCAACTCCACATTACATGGAGAACTGTGGCAGGGGTGGGATTTGAACCCAGAACCTACTGCACTGAAACCAAGCACATTAACCACTTGGCCACCACACCTACAGTGAAAAATCTTGCTGAATGGTTTGTTCCAGCTTTCACCTCCATGAAATATTCGTACCATTGAATTCATAAACATTCATTATTTGTATATTATATAACAGATTTTTAACTTATATAATATACAAATAATGAATGTTTATGAATTCAATGGTACGAATATTTCATGAGGTGAAAGCTGGAACAAACCATTCAACAAGCTTTTGCCGAATTAAATATTCGTTCCATTGGAAGAATGTAAAAAAATTCATTATTTGTTTTATATAACAGCTAAAATAGATCCTTGTCATTTGATATTTTATTAATTTATAAACAACAGAAAAGGGACTTACGTTTTGGTGTTCCACTGTAACGTGTAGTCCAGTGATGATGTGCACTGACTTCAGACTTCCATAAAAAAAAGACTTTGTGTAGTTCCTCAGTCCAGCCAAAAATCACATCAGTGTTTCATGTGAACAGGTCTTCATGAAACCAGACGGCTTACAGCAGAGTGGATTTTGTGTGTGTGTGTAGCAGCATCAGTTAGCTCAATCGAATCATCGTGTTGTTGTCCCCTGAGTGCGCGCACACACACGCAACCGGTTTGGTCGAATGTGTGTACGTCCTCGAAAAAGTGAAAAAAAATCACGTCAGAAATGAGTCCAGGTTTTCTTTCTTTCTTCCTGCTAACAGACAGCACAGTGGATTTGTTTTGTGCAGTGGTGGGCACAGATAACCCAAAAATTAACTTCGATAACAGATAATTAGATAACTGAAAAGCTATCTTTGATAAAGATAAACCGATAAACCACCCAAAATGTATCGGAAGTTACAGATAACCGATAACCGATAAATTGCAGTATTGTTTCTGGTATATTTGCAACTACTAATAAACTGAATTTGAGTTTTAACACCGATCTGGAAACATCAAAAGCAACAACACCCAAACAATGAGCCCACACTTCTATGTTTGAACACCCTGTCTGAGTAAAACTGCCTCTGCTAAACACTGATTGGTTCAGTCATTCATTATGTAAACTAACACGTTAATGTGACGTGTGTCGTGTGTTGGTGTTTACAGATAAATGTGCTTTTGTAAAATATTCCATTTTGTTATTTGTAAAAACAGGCATTTTTACGGAGCCCTCGAAGTGTCATCGCAACATGTTTTGCATGTGGAGAGAATGTGTGCTCATTTTATTAGTTTTATTATTTTTATTATTAGTTTTATGATGTGCGCACGTTTTATGATGTTGTAAAATGTGCACTCAATATTGTCTTGACACATAAATGTTGGCTTTACACTGTGTGAGTTTTAGCCCTTTTTCAGATGATTTTTCATTCGTGCGAGAATTTTTTGGACCGAGTTTCAGGTTAATCGCATGTCCTGCATCGTGTAGTGTACATGGAGTAACAAGCTGCGTTTAACATCTCACGACCACCTCCTGATCGCTGATCGTATGGTCGAATGAAAGTCAAACCTGTTTTATATTATTCTGGTTGGCCGTCATCCTGCTGCTGCTGAAGAGCTACAAGCGTCCAACTGTGCATGTGCAAACACCACAGAGCTGTCTTGTAATTTTTTTTTGTTGTTTTGTTTTTAAACTTTGATGTCTCCCATCGAGAGGTTTTGTAAATTAAGTTTGAAAAACTTAACTTGTGATTAAAAATATCATACAGTGTCTGCTCAGCTTTAGGACGACTACTGTCATGAACTACATGAACACTACTGGTCAGTAGATGGCAGTAGAGACCGTGAAAACTTGCCAAAACAAATTCCAGATAATCCGTGTCTGCTACATTTAACATGCGTGGAATTTAACAAACGCAAATACAGTACAATAACGTCTATAAACCCAGAGAATATATTTACGAGAGTTTTAGGCACTAGAGTTTAATGCTGTTGTCCATGGAGCCTGATCAGAGTGTCTGAAATGCATTTGTCCTGTCGTGAACGTACTGAGATTACTCATAATGCACTGCTGGGCACAGCATGTCCACACTAAAACCTTAAAAATTAGCACATTACTTTAAAACTAAAACATATATCTGATATTTTCACTTTCTAAAACTTCAGACATGACAGTAATTTTAAATAACTTGTCCGAAATTAGTTTGGTTAAAATTTGAACCACAAGTTAAAAATGTATGCCTCTGGATGACTTTGGTGATATTGCCAGTGTATCAGTATGGTGTTAAAAGAAATTATTTTATTTTTTTTGTGACCAGTTCTCTTTTGCCTGCAGAGGGTAGAGTAGTTCTTCTTAGACGCAGCTCTCTTCTGTTTGCAGAGGGTGGAACCATACATCTGTTAGGAAACTTTTATCAGGTAGGTGCTCAACTGCTTTTAAATTTTAAAAATGTTTGCTGCTGTTCAGCTTTGTTTACTACGTTATCGGTCTAAAGGTTATTGGACAAAAATTTATCGGAAGATAATTAGTCCGATAATGGTTTTTAAAGTTATCTAAAAAGATAATCCGATAATGAAAACATTATCTTCGATAATTATCTGTTATCGGATTATCGGAACTGTGCCCACCACTGGTTTTGTGTGTGTGTGTGTATCTTACAAGAATTAGCAGCATCAGTTAGCTCAATCAAATTATGTCTTGGGAGAGTTGTTGTCCCCCGCGCGCGCACACATACCTGGTCAGCATTTGTGCGTGCGTGTACAACAACAACAAAAAAAGACTGTGTATGTCCTCAGTGCAGCGAAAAAAATCACGTCAGAAATGAGTCCATCTTTTGTTCTTTCTTCTTGCTAACAGACTCTAGGCAGCACAATGGATTTGTTTTGTGTGTGTGCGCGTGCACACGTGTGCATGTGCGTGCATGAGCATGTGTGCGCACGCACGTACTTGTGCACGCGCATGAGCGCACACACGTGTGCGTGCACGATCACGTGTGCGCATGGGCATGTGCATGTGTGTGCGTGTGCGCATGTGCACGTGAGAGTGCAATGGTACCAAACATATGGAACCAAATTTGCACTCCAAATGAAACCAAGCTGCACTCTAAATGCAATGCAACACAAATAGGATAAATTAGTCCATGTCATGTGACATACAAAGCACCAATCAAATGACAAGAATCCACTCAGCTGTTATAGACCAGTGTTTATTACATGGAAAACAACACAAAAACTTTGGGACTTTTTTTTGTCCAGTGACTGTCAATATCCAGTTTATACGATGTCAGTTTAGGTGAGTTTTACTCTACATGGGACTGAACAATAAATTTACCTCTCAAAATGTTGACGATGACGTCGGCTTCCATCCCACACAGCTGACTTTATTTTCCCAAATTTTTCTTCTGTTCAGATCTGAAGGAAATCTGTACATCTTGAAGCCCTTGTTGTGTCTGTTTGTGCATCCAAACGTACAGCAACCCGGCATTTTCAGCAAATAAATAAATAAAATAGCTCAATTTACATACAGATAGTTTAACAGCGAACTCTATTTTAGCCCCAAGATGGCACCACGAGTCACCTGACCGTTTTTTCCCGTTTGTCATGTCTCTACTCTCTGAATAAAGGTGCTATGTGTTATGCGGTGAGGGTTAACAACACTAGATTAAGTATATATATCTTGTAGGTGTACACTGCATCACATGCAGGCACACAAAAAAGGTCAGATTGAAGTCACTTCAGATAGTAATGTGAACGCAGCTCAAGTTCTGAACCTTCCTTACGTAGGTAGGCTGTCCTTTCTGCCTGTCCTTTCTGCTTCAGTTTGTCCTCTCTGGTGAGATTCAAACCCTTTGTTAAACTCCGTCCGCTTTCAGACACCTTTTATTTCATAAACTGGCTGCACGCTGCAGCCTTGTTCTTCCTGTCGTGATGCTTGATGACTCCCAGACAAACGTCAGAGTTCTGGTTTTGTGCTGAGCATCCTAAGTGGACTTGGCCCTGCCACAGGAGACATTGTAGAGCAGGACAACAGGATCCCACTGATCAGAGCAGGGGGGAAACAGACATGGAAACGGACGACTTTTATTTATTTATGTGCTGCTCCACAGTGAGTCACATGGACTAAAGAAGCACAGCATCTACAGTGACTGAGACGGACTAAAGAAGCACAGCATCTACAGTGACTGAGACGGACTAAAGAAGCACAGCATCTACGGTGACTGAGACGGACTAAAGAAGCACAGCAGCTACGGTGACTGAGACGGACTAAAGAAGCACAGCATCTACGGTAATAGAGACGGACTAAAGAAGCACAGCAGCTACGGTGACTGAGACGGACTAAAGAAGCACAGCAGCTATGGTGACTGAGACGGACTAAAGAAGCACAGCAGCTACGGTGACTGAGATGCATTAAAGAAGCACAGCAGCTATGGTGACTGAGACGGACTAAAGAAGCACAGCAGCTACGGTGACTGAGATGCATTAAAGAAGCACAGCAGCTATGGTGACTGAGACGGACTAAAGAAGCACAGCAGCTACGGTGACTGAGACGGACTAAAGAAGCACAGCAGCTACGGTGACTAAGACGCACTAAAGAAGCACAGCAGCTACGGTGACTGAGACGCATTACAGAAGCACAGCAGCTACGGTGACTGAGACGCACTAAAGAAGCACAGCAGCTACGGTGACTGAGACGCATTAAAGAAGCACAGCAGCTACGGTGACTGAGACGCACTAAAGAAGCACAGCAGCTACGGTGACTGAGATGCACTAAAGAAGCACAGCAGCTACGGTGACTGAGACGCATTAAAGAAGCACAGCAGCTACGGTGACTGAGACGCACTAAAGAAGCGCAGCAGCTACGGTGACTGAGACGGACTAAAGAAGCGCAGCAGCTACGGTGACTGAGACGCATTACAGAAGCACAGCAGCTACGGTGACTGAGACGCACTAAAGAAGCACAGCAGCTACGGTGACTGAGACGCACTAAAGAAGCACAGCAGCTACGGTGACTGAGACGCACTAAAGAAGCACAGCAGCTACGGTGACTGAGACGCATTAAAGAAGCACAGCAGCTACGGTGACTGAGACGCACTAAAGAAGCACAGCAGCTACGGTGACTGAGACGCATTAAAGAAGCACAGCAGCTACGGTGACTGAGACGCATTACAGAAGCACAGCAGCTACGGTGACTGAGACGCACTAAAGAAGCACAGCAGCTACGGTGACTGAGACGCATTAAAGAAGCACAGCAGCTACGGTGACTGAGACGCATTACAGAAGCACAGCAGCTACGGTGACTGAGACGCACTAAAGAAGCACAGCAGCTACGGTGACTGAGACGCATTAAAGAAGCACAGCAGCTACGGTGACTGAGACGCATTACAGAAGCACAGCAGCTACGGTGACTGAGACGCACTAAAGAAGCACAGCAGCTACGGTGACTGAGACGCATTAAAGAAGCACAGCAGCTACGGTGACTGAGACGCATTAAAGAAGCACAGCAGCTACGGTGACTGAGATGCACTAAAGAAGCACAGCAGCTACGGTGACTGAGATGGACATTTGTCCAAATCATTTCTCTGTGTTTTCAGTTTTTTTGTGTTTTTGTGTTCAAATAGAACTATGTGGTTAACAAGCTGATGACAGACACACACATGTCTACAAGCCAGCAATGTGGAGTGGTGTCCTGGCCGATAATATCAACCTTTCACCAACAAATCCATATCAGTGTTATTTCTGTCAGTATGAAAGCAGAGTAAACAACACAGAAAAGACCTGGCTGTTGGAAATGGTGTCATTTTGTTGTCTTGATGGTATTGATTACAATGCTGTCAAGCATGGCTGGGATCCCCATCATACCTTGTTCACATTAGCTACAAAAGACAGTTAAAGAGAGCAGCTGGAGCAGTTAGTCAGCCATTTGTTCTAATAGTATGAAACTATTGCAGAATGTGCCTCAGGAGAGTGTCTTCATGGAAATTGTAATGTGTTAATTGTCAGATTTTTTTTTTTTGTGAATTTGTGAAAAGGAATATATATATATATATATATATATATATATATATATATATATATAATAGTACTGTTGAAACTGAAACCAACCAATTAAATGTTCTTCATCTTTCATTCTTTTTGTTGGTTTTTCTGTCTGTATTTGCCAGCTTGAGGCCGTTATGAGTATTTAGTAGTTCTAATTACAATTTCCATAACTAATACCAGCAGAAGCACTAAATAAGCGTAGTAAGCACGGCCTTGTAGTCGAGGTTGTGAAGTCAGTTTGGCATGAGGTGGAGGCAAAGAAAAAATGAAAAAGTGCAGAAGAAAACACTAATCAAACACACAAGTAGTATAAATAAAGAAAATACGTACCTGGGTAAGACATCAGCACCACACGACACTTTATGAATGCATTTAAATCAAATTTACGAGGGTGGACTGAAAAGTTCTGCTTTCAGTGTGATTATTTCATTGACAAGTAACATATTGAGGTGACACTATTACAACAATAACCTTTTATTTATTGACAATTGCTGCACCAAACAGTTTTCTCCTGCAATTTCAGGTGTTAAATTGCCTTTGGTATAACACACGTGCACAGTATTGGTACAACTTGGAGATGTTCATGGATGTGCGTTTGAAACACTGAGATATCCTCACCACAGACACTTGTGCACCTGTGGGTGTTCATCAGTGAATCAGTGTTAATATTGAACCCTACACTCACTCATCACTCATCTTCAACCGCTTGTCCGGGATCGGGTCGCGGGGGCAACAGCTCCAGCAGGGGACCCCAGACTTCCCTTTCCCGGGACACTTTGACCACCTCTGACTGGGGATCCCGAGGCGTTTCCAGGCCAGTGTGAAGATATAATCTCTCCACCTCGTCCTGGGTCTTCCCTGGGGTCTCCTCCCAGATGTATGTGTCTGGAACACCTCCCTAGTGTCGTTGAATGGTTTGTTCCACTGAACTCATTAACATTCATTATTTGTATAATATAATATCAAATAACAAGGATCTATTTTAGCTGTTATATATAAAATAACAGTCATTTAATTCGCACATGAAGTAATTTTGTTTGTAGCCACCAGTGTGTAAGAACGTGCGCCCCCGCCTGTTACTCGGTCTAGCTCGGTCCAGACTGTCTGCAGCGTATCCGGCGTGATCGAGGGGCTCACAGAAATTCTGTGGGTGAGAAAAGAAAGTTTTTGAGTTCATGTATCTGCCGTCACCATATTTATTATAAGCATGTTCCATGAAAGTTCTGATATTATAGCTACTTGAAATCAAGGAGTGTTTTTTGTGCACACCCTGTATATTTGACACATTGAACCCTTGCACTGGTACCAGAGGCCTCGAGGTGTTAGAACATCGAATGCAGACACAGTGTTGGCTCCGTATGCAAACTGAAAAGACTCGGGACAGCAGTTGGTCTGGTGTCATTGTAAATCCTGTAAAACATCCTCGAACTTTCTGTTGCACCAGGTACCCTTTAAAAATATTAGTTCACAGAATTTCAGGGTTGATCAGAGTCAGCAGGCTTCCTGCTACAGATTTCTCACCTGATGCTCCCTGATTAAAAATGGTGGAGAATCAGACTCAGACCAGTAAAGGCTGTGAGGCTACTTTGTTTTCAAATCCACAATCAAAATGATTCAAGTGATGTTTGTTTGTGTGAAGGTGATGGTCTAGTCTCTAGTGGTTAAGCAGCAGGCTTGGGTCCAGAGGATCCTCAGTTCAAACTTCCATCACCCAGAAAATCACTGAGGGCCCTTGAGCAAGCTCCTTCCCCAAAGTGCTCCTTGCGTTTATTGAGGGCCTTGTATGGCAGCAGCCTGACATCTGTGTGTGAAGGCTTCTGATATAGATGGAAAAGCATTATGAGGACCCGAGTAGCAAAAAGTCCTACGAGGACCCTATTGTAATTGTTCTGTTTTTTTAATTATTTACTATTATTATTATTTATTTATTTATTTATTCTTCTTCTTCACACTTTTCAAATCCAAATTTCGACCCTTTCCCATGCTCATGCTAGGGTTCGTCAAACTTTGCCGAGCTTTTCGGAGCACGCCGTTTCACTTCGACTGGCTGTCACGCACACATACTTCATCGTAGAGCCTTCAAACGTGCTGGACATGATGAGGGCTCCGCCCTGAACCTCTGCATACGAGGTCTGTTAGAAAAGTAACGGACCTTTTTATTTTTTGCAAAAACTATATGGATTTGAATCATGTGTGATTGCATCAGCCAAGCTTGAACCTTTGTGCGCATGCGTGTGTTTTTTCACGCCTGTCAGTTGCGTCATTCGCCTGTGAGCACGCCTTGTGGGAGGAGTGGTCCAACCCCCTTGTCGGATTTTCATTGTCAGGAAATTGGCTGATCGACTGCCACTTTGCTTCATCAAAATTTTTTCAGAAAGTGTGAGAGACAGCCAAGTGGAAACCATTTGGAAAATTCAGATGGCTTTCGGTGAAGATCTTATGGGGACCACACAGATTAAGGACAATTACAGCTGGATTAAAGGCGGGACACAGCGGCGGATGGCGCGCCGCGCACCAAGCGGCGATCGACAGGCTCAAATGACCAGATCATTTCGAAAGTGAACACTTTGTTGATCCGGGACGTCGTCTGACTACCAGAGAAATGGCAAGATAGCTGGACATAGCACTTTTTCGGCACATTCCACTGTTACAGGAGTTTTTGTAATGGAAAGAGGAGCGGAGAAATTCGCCACGGAGCCGCTCATGGCGCGGGACGAAAGCACCTCCGTGTTGGTCTCACAGGACAAGCCCTAACATGCCCAGCTCTTGCACCATTTGGCTTTCGATGGCTTTTCAGTCGTGTGACTATGCGAGAAATTGTGGACGAGCTGGATATGCTACAACATGTCCTGTGAGGCTTCATCATGGCGTTGCTTTTTGTTCTGTGCCCTGCGCCCCCGACACGCGAATCCCTCCGCACATCTTTTCATGACAAAAAACTCCTGCAACAGTGGAATGTGCCGTTCATTTCCAAAGTAAATGCTTTGTTGATCCGGGACATCGTCTGACTACCACAGAAATGGCAGAAGAGTTTGACATCAGTACTTTTTCAGCATGAAAAGACGTGTGGAGGATTTCCCACGTCGGGACGGAGGCGCAGAGCACAGAATAAAAAGCAACGCTTGTCCAGCCCGTCCACAATTTCTCACACGACTGAAAAGCCACCGAAAGCCGTCTGAATCTTCCGAATAGTGCAAGGTGGGCATGTTAGGGCTTGTCCTGTGAGACCAACATGGAGGTGCTTTCGTCCCGCGCCATGAGCGGCTCCGTGGCGAATTTCTCCGCTCCTCTTTCCATTACAGAAACTCCTGTAACAGTGGAATGTGCCGAAAAAGTGCTATGTCCAGCTGTCTTGCCATTTCTCTGGTAGTCAGACGACGTCCCGGATCAACAAAGCGTTCACTTTCGAAATGATCTGGTCATTTGAGCGTGTCGATCGCCGTGCGGTGCGCCATCCGCCGCTATGGGCCGTCTTTAATCCAGTTGTAATTGTCCTTAATCTCTGTGATCCCCATAAGATCTTCAACGAAAGCAATATGAATTTTCCATATGGTTTCCACTTGGCTGTCTCTCACACTTTCTGAAAAAATTTTGATGAAGCAAAGCGGCAGTCGATCAACCAATTTCCTGACAATGAAAATCCACCGTGAGGGCTGGACCACTCCTCCCACAAGGCATGCTCACAGGCGAAGGACGCAACTGACAGGCGTGAAAAACTCACGCATGCGCACGAAGGTTCAAGCTTGGCTGATGCAGTCACACATGATTCAAATCCATATAGATTTTGCAAAAAATATAAAGGTCCGTTACTTTTGTAACAGACCTCATATATTATCTTCCCACCGCCGCCATAGTGCTCCCCCAGTGGTAAAAGGAAATGTCCTATATTTACTTTTACAGGTACTGATGTCACATAGTTAATCAACTTCATTCCACTTCTAAAACATGCAGAACAAGTTGGTGAATGTAGGCGATGATTGCCATGAAGTTACGAGTAACAGCGTCCGTGTGACGGCGTGCTGAATATCGACCCTTCGCCATGAAATTACGTTCTTCCTTTTGATGGCTTTAATTTTGTCATATCATCATGAAAATTGATACACAGGTCAAGCACAACAACCTCTTACAATTCATAGGGGTGTCGCCCATGGGCGGGGCAAAATGCCTCAATAGCGCCCCCTTGAAACTCTCAAAAACCCCTCCCCATAGGGGTTTTTTTTTTTGGAGTAGGGAGATGAAAATTGGTACACATGTGTGACTTGCATAGACATACAAAAAAGTCTCTTGCACCATGGGTCTACTCCAAACAGGAAGTCGGCCATTTTGAATTTTCTTGTCATTTTGGCGTGATTTCTACACGTTGTATTTGAGCAAACTTCTCCTAGGGATTTTGTCCAATGCACTTCAAATTTCTTTCAGATCATCCAGAGATGATACTGATCAAAAGTTATCGAAAGCTTTTCTCTATGTTGAAGGGTGTGGCTGCTATGGCGCCGCTATTTTGAACCTTTGCCATGGAACATCAAGTCATGATAACTCCTTCAGGCTTTGCCTGATTGACTTGAAACTTCACATGTTTGATGAGGGTTGGTCCTTGAACACACCTGGCCCCTCTCTTTGTGCTCTGAGTGCCCCCAGTGGATGAACCATCAGCTTGTCATAACTCATTCACGCATTACTTGATTGACTTGAAACTTCACGTGTAATGAGGGTCAGCCCCTTAATACACCTGGCCCCTCCGTTTGTGCTCTGAACGCCCCCCTAGTGGATGAACAATCAACTTCCTCTGACTCCTTAATGCATTGTCTGATTTGCTTGAAACTTGAACTGTGTGATGAGGGTCGGGCCCTGTATGCACCTGCACACATCTAGTCACAAGGGGACGTGCTGGCCTTTGTAGGCAGTCACACGGCACGAGGGCCTGTATATGACTGCTTGCAGTCCTAGTATATAAATGCTTCTGATATAGTATATAAATACAGTCCATTTTCCATTTTACGATGACTGTGATTGTGCCTGTGCCTCAGTGCAGACCACAAACTCACATCCATTGCTTGGGGAGACCACTGCTTGATGGTCCTCCTATGGGGTTTAATGGTTTTTGGTTTCTGGCAATGCTTTGGGATGAGAAAAATGGCAGGTAATCAGAATCACCCAGTGATGCTTTCAGGACTGTGTGAACCCCCGTCGGCTAAGACAGAACCACTGGTCAAGTGTTTTGTCTCTCTGTAAACATGTGATGATTCATACCATCCTCACTGTTGGTGGTGGTGGTGGGGGGGTGGTATGATGTAGGCCACAGCTTTCAGGAAGAAGCTGTTCCTCAGTATGTTAGTTTGTGTGTTGATGAATATTCTGCCCGATGGGATGGGGACAAACAGTTGGTGACCTGGATGAGTCGGGTCCTTGATGATGTTGCCCTCCTGGACCTTCTATATAGCCGGCTGGACAGACTGTGTTGTGTTGTTGTTGAGCTTGTTGACCAGTTTGTGGGGTATTATTGTGCTGAAGGCAGAGCTGAAGTCGACAAATAAGATCTTTTTGTATGTTTTGGGATATTCCCAACACATACACCAGCGTGAAGTGCAATTGAGATTGGATCCTCTGTTGATTTGATTCCACAATAGGTGAACTGGTGGCTATCCAGGTTAGTGGGAATGCTGGCGTTGATGTGCGTGAGAACAAGCCTCCCAACGCACTTCATGGCAATCAGTGGAAAGCATCTGGGCGGTAATCGTTGAGACATTTGACTGCTTGCTGTTAAGAT
This sequence comes from Thalassophryne amazonica, assembly GCF_902500255.1. NCBI lineage: Eukaryota > Metazoa > Chordata > Actinopteri > Batrachoidiformes > Batrachoididae > Thalassophryne > Thalassophryne amazonica. The sequence continues at coordinate 8,516,028 of NC_047110.1, read as the reverse complement.
GGTAGTGGTTTTAAGGTATGTGGGGACTGCGGCCTGCTGTAGGGACAGGTTACAGCTGCTAGTTAGCACTCCAGCTAACTGGTCAGCACATGACTTCAGTGTGTGGCCTGGTACTCTAACCTGGTCCTGTTACTTTGAAGACATCCATCTTCCTCACAGTAGTTCTCTCATGATGGATCTTTCCGGCTCGTCCCTGGGCGGTGTTTGAGTGTTATTGTGATTGTCAAAGCGTGCAAAGAACTGGTTCAGGGCATCAGGAAGTGAGATGTCATGGCTGGTCAGCGAGACTCGCTTCCTGTTCCTGGACTGGTATAAGTCCTGGATGTAGGTCTGTCTGGCTCTCATGATTTTTTTCTGCAGACCTAACAGTTTGTTGAAGTCTGTGCCGGTGTTTTGTCAAGATGTGCGGTCTCGTCGAATTGTACGCCTCATCGCATAAATTGACAGTTCCGTGGGTCAGGATGCCGTAACGTTGTGCGTCTCGACAATGTATAAATACAGTGTGCACATGCAAATTTTAACTTTTTAAAATTGAAAAGACACTTATTGCTGTTGTATTTTCATTCCTCGGTCACTCGGTCTGGGAGTTCAACGCAGTAAAGAGATGCACGTCAACCCGAGGGGGGGGGAGGTGTGAAAGTCTGGGTAGAGTCCTGCCTTGACATGCAACGCATAATCACTCAGTCTGACGCAGCAGTCTCTCCTTTCTGTTCTTCCGCCCTGGTGCCTCGGTAACCCAAGACACGTTCTTCACTGGGCTTCCCACAGAAGTTTTTGCCCATAACAATCATGCCTTGTCCACCACCTACACCAGCCCCGCGGTGCTCTTCAGCACGGCAGCCTGCTATGCTGTGTCATTCTGCTGGACTGGCTTGGCAGCTGTTTGCTGTTCCCACACCGCCCACACCTTGTTGCACCCAGTGCCTACACCACGAAAGCCATAAGCACTCATGTTGCCTGACTTCTCTTTGGTGATCACTCCCACAAGGTTATCAGAACCGATCACATCTCCCCAGTTGCCGGTAGAGCCATCAAGAAGATTCACATCACCACAACGCTCAGCAGCGCGCATGTCTTTGGAAATGTCAGCGGCACACCACCTGCAAGCTCATCGGCGGTACCAGCAGATTCAGCTACTTTGCACACACCACAGGAAGCGTCAGCGGCACGCCCATCTGCAATCTCATTGGTGGTGCCGGCAGATTCAAATACTGTGTGCATACCACAAGAAACTTCAGCAACATGTCCACCTGCAAGCTCATCAGCGGTGACACTCATCGGCGCACACGCCACAGGAAACAGGCATCCGTGAAGACGACCTTAGACAACCTTATAAACGGCAGCACACTGCACATCGCTCTGACTGTGCCAGGTCATCGCTGCAATATGGGATTGTGGGAAGGCTGCCGGACAACTTTTGAGGTTTCCCGGATGTAAACAAGAAGACATCCAACAGGGCGCAAAGCCACACTCATACATCAGCAAGAGGGTAAGTAATCATGTTTCAGTTGAAATTTTTGCTATTCGTGTGACTCAGCTAACAACCTGCCGCTGAACACCACAAAAACAAAAGAAATAATCCTGGACTTCAGGAAGGACAGGGCTGACCCAGCCCCGCTCTACATCCAAGCGGACTGTGTGGAAAGGTTCAGCTCCATCAGGTTCCTGGGAGTGCAGCTCTCTGACAGCCTCTCCTGGACTGCCAACACCACAGTGGTGGTGAAGAAAGCCCAGCAGCGACTCCACTTCCTGAGGGTGCTCAGGAGAAACAATCTGGAGGAGAAGCTGCTGGTGTTGTTCTACAGAGCCACCATTGAGAACATCCTGACGTACTGCATCACAGCGTGGTATGGGGGATGCACAGCAGCAGACAGGAGAGCGCTGCAGAGGGTGATCAGAATGGCCCAGGGGATCACTGGCTGCACTCTGCCCAGCCTGGAAGACATCGCTAGCGCTCGCTACCTCAGCAGAGCTGCCAGCATCAGCAAAGACACATCCCACCCCAGCAACCACCTGTTTGACCTACTACTGTCTGGGATGACGGTATAGGTCAATCAAAACTTGGACAAACAGACTCAGGGACAGCTTTCTCCCCAGAGGGATCACTGCACTGAGCAATAACAAATCACTTTAATCTGCACTTTTCAAGTTTCTTGTGCAATATCTGTAAACCATGTGCAATATTCCCGTGCAATATGATTCCACAGTTGTATATAATTCTTGTTTTACATTTTACTTGGTCCACATTTTATTTTATTTTACCTTATGTTTATATTAGTTGTACATATACTCTGAATAATTTACTGTTATATTTCACTATCTTTTATTTGGCTAAAATGACTCGCACCACGGAAAGCACCTTTTTGGAGTTGCACTGAAATCACATTGTAATGCAAATTACAGTTGACCATAAAGGCGATTCTGATTCTGACTTAAAATATTGTGAAATTAATACATCAGCAAGTGTTGTTTTGCAGTGCGGTTATTCATTTCTAGGAAGAGCCTCTGTGAATGTAGCACCCATTTCTAGTTGACTAGATTGGTGTAATTTGCAGATAAACACGATGGAAGAATGTGGAATCAGGTTTGCGGCATTTTGTTTTCATGTTTGTGATAATGGAACGTAAACATGAGACCTGGTAAAATTTAATTTCGCTTCTTCATGAGCGCTGAAATTATTCATTTTCTGCCTCAGAAAATAGTTTCTGGACTTGTTCTTTGCTATGTTTGATATATTTATGTATTTTTAAATCAAAATACACTTTCCGTTGTGGGACTACTTTAGGTGTAGTGATCGATTCTTGGTGATGAGGCCAGAGCGCGGCTGCACACAGAATATTAAAAATCTTAATAGTAGTTTGGCCCAACTGAGAGAGACCATTGCCTGAGCAAAAGTCGAGGATGAAATGGCAGGACAGTGAATTTTTCCTCATTTAGTTTATTACAGGTAGGGGTTCAGTAAACAGGAAGACAGTTCACGGAGCAATGGTACCAGGCAGGGGCAAGACAGAGGACGTGGTTGTAATCAAACAGGGTCAGTACATGAGCAAACTGGGTTATCGGAGCTGAAGCTAAAGGCAGGATCCAGTAAACAGAGCAGAGTCAAAAAATGGCTTGGCAAAAACAACGGAGATAGAGTGCACAACAAAGGAGTGACGAGACAGCAGATGAGGAACAGGTGCAAGAGAGTGAAGGAAGGACAAAACGCAGTGCAGACAGAACTACGAGAACTAAGTGAGTGGAATTTAACGGTGAAAAATGTGACTTGCTTAAGGTAGACAATAATTAATGTGAGCAAAACAAAAGGGGACAAAAACTAGGAAATAATGTGACTAATCTAAAAAGCGGGAAACTATGAGATCTATAATACTCGAAACTGGAACAGAACTGACACTGAATAAAGTATAAAAAATAAATGCAAAGACCCATAATAAGATGACAACACAAAATGAACAGACAATGCAATAAATCACAAATGGAACATAATTCACCACAACGGTCTAATACAGTGACCGCATCACTGCAGATGCTAATATATCGATCTCTGTCGATATGCCGTCTGTCGATCTCACGCTGAAACACTGAAGATAAATATAAAGCAAAACCCAGTGACTAAAGCATAATGGAAAGAATGTGAAAAACTAAACTAAGACTGAACACACAATGCATTGTAACAAAGTAAAACTCATGACAATCAGACAGAGACAGAGAAGATAAATAAGAAGCAAGACCAGAGAATACATAATTACAACTGAAGATAACCAGTACACCTAGTAAGTCCCTTCGGCTGCTCCCTTGTTTGCACTCGGGGTCGCCACAGCAAATCCAAGGTGGATCTGCATGTTGAATTGGCACAGGTTTTACGCCGGATGCCCTTCCTGACGCAACTCCACATTACAAGGAGAAAGATAACCAATACACCTGTGACTAACAAAATAAAAGATAACCAAGAACGAAACTAGTGACTACAGCAAACAGAAAGAAAAACAATAACTGACTGAACTGAAAATGCAATACAATGAACCAAGAATACAATAAAGAACCAAAACCAGGGACCACTGAATAATGCATAAACCAAACTAGAATGAAAATAACCAGTGGCCAGAATAAAACAACTATAAAGTCAAGACCAAGGCAAACGGAAAGAAAAGACGAGGAGACAAAATGCCAACTGGAACCCAAACATGACAGTTTCTCATCCTCGTAGATCTTTGGCCAGTATGTTTTTTTTTCAGTGGTTCTCATAATATTCCATGTTGGTGTTTTTTTTTTTTTCTTTTCATGTTTATCTGTTCTTTGTTTAAGCAAGTTTTCTCCCCACATCTTTATTCTGTTCATACTGCTTGCATTTTTTTTGTTGCCCCATTTTGTACCCCATGTAGTTCGTTTACTTGTCTATTTGTTTTCCATAGTGCTCACCTTATTTTGCTCTGTTGGTCTTTTTTATGTTCATGTTTTGTTGATTGAGTTTGTTTGTTTGTTTGTTTCAGCAGTGTCCCTGATATGCAAGTTCTGTTTTTAAGCATGTTTCCTCCTCTTTCGGTTCTGTTGTTCAGTTAATCTTGTCCTTTTTTTCTTGCCAGAAGGTCTGGTGCCCTGGGGGGGTCTTTTTCTTCCACCGTTTTGTGTCATGGGTCTGACCCTAGACCCCTGGACCACCCTGTTATGGTTCCCGGCCCCTTACTCGCCCATACTTATGGCCGACCTCCTACCGTTCCCATACTCTTTGATGGGCATCATGGCCATCCTCCCGATTTAGCCATTGACCTTACTGTCTGCACTATTGGCATCTGGCCCCAGCTATGGACCCCTGTGGGTTACACGGTGGACTGCCTCATGGCTGGTCATCCTCACCACCGTTCTCCTGGTTCACCTTTGACCCATTATGGACCTAATGGCCCAGTCACGTGACACTTAACGAAGGGCAACGAAGCCCAAACAAAAGAGGAAATCTGGAATTCATTGGCATCATTTAACCTTCACCAAGCTTCGTTCCTGAAGTTGGCGCTTCATCTGGATTTTTAAACTGTTGAAAAATTTGAACGAAAACCTCAATTCGTCCGTATTTTATTTTGCTGCTGTTCTTGATGTTTTTTATCATTTGATTAGTTTTTGTAACGTTAGCATTTAGTTTGACTTTGTTCAACCAGCTGAATGTTTTCACACAGGACAGAAACCGTTTCTGAGCGCTGCTGCTGTGTTCATGTACCGTCAGAAATTACAGGGCAAACTCAGCCTGGATTTTTGCTTGGATTTTTTTTATCTGGCTGGGGGGTTAACTTCATTGGGCTCAGGCACCTTATATAGGCCAGAATTAATCTTTTGTGTGGATACAGTTATATATTTTGCCACAAGCTACTGCTAAATTTGAAACAATAAAACAGTTGTGTAATTTCCGACAGTACTTGAACACAGTGGCAGCAGTAGCTCCTGCGTGTGCTTATTATTTTTTATCAAATGTAACAATATGTATGTAGGAATGACAATCCAGCCCTTGGGTTGGGTTATATAATTCAGATGATCCTTTAAGGGCTATCCGGTCCTTGTACTACCGCAGCAGGTGTTTGGTTCGCATTGCTGGTAGTAAGTCAAGCCTGTTTCCATTGTACGTCAGCCTCCACTAGGGCTGACCTTTGTCACCGGTTCTGTTCATTACCTTTATGGACAGAATTTCTAGGCGCAGTCAGGGTGTAGAGGGGGTCCAGTTTAGGAACCACAGAATCTTGTCTTTGCTGTTTGTGGACGATGTGGTTCTGTTGGCTTCGTCAAATCAGGACCTTCAGCACTTTGCAGCCGAGTGTGAAGCGTCCGGGATGAAAATCAGCACCTCCAAATCCGAAGCCTTGTTTCTCGACCGGAAAAAGGTGCTTTGCCCTCTTCAGGCCGGTGGAGTGTCCTTGCCTCAAGTGGAGGAGTTTAAGTATCTCGGGGTCTTGTTCACGAGTGAGGGACGGATGGAGTGTGAGATCGACAGACGGATCGGTGCAGCATCTGCAGTGATGCGGTCGCTGTATCAGACCGTCGTGGTGAAGAGAGAGTTGAGCAGGGGGCAAAGCTCTTGCTCTTACCAATCGATCTATGTTCTGACCCTCACATATGGTCATGAGATTTGGCTCATGACCGAAAGAACAAGTTCGCGAGTACAAGCGGCCGAGATGAGTTTCCTCTGCAGGGTGGCTGGGTGCCCCCTTAGAGATAGAGTGAGGAGCTCGGTCACTCTGGAGGACCTCGGAGCCGAGCTGCTGCTCCTCCACATCGAAAGGAGCCAGCTGAGGTGGCTCGGGCATCTTTTTCGGATGCCCCCTGGATGCCTTGCTGGAGAGGTGTTCCGGGCATGTCCCATCGGGAGGAGGCCCCGGGGAAGACCCAGGACACGCTGGAGAGACTACGTCTTGCAGCTGGCTTGGGAACGCCTTTGAGTTCCCCTGGTGGAGCTGGGGAGGTGTGTGTGGATCGGGAGGTCTGGGCGGCTTTGCTTGAGCTGCTGCCCCCGCGACCCGACGGACGGCGAAAGAAAATGGATAGATGGATGATTACGTAAAGAGCTGTTCTGGAAGGCAGAATTCACATTGTGGATCAGTGATTGGCTGGTGGAAATAACTACACACACAGGTTGATCAATTTACTGCTCTGATATATTCAATCATCTTTACATGTATATTTATTCCCACCTTTTGACAGTTTTCTGTTATAAATTAATATATATGGCATAGTAATGTAATACAGTGATACAGCAGTGACCACAGCACACCAGTGTGTTTTTTTAAATTGGAGCAAGACGAAGTGCACAGCGTGTCGGCAGACAGTGAAGGTTCTGATGATCCCTCTTTTGTTCTGGACGGGAACCAGAGCAGGTAGGTCCACCAACGTGTGCACAGATCTCCACAGCTTCTTTTTGCAGTTTCTCCAGGCTCGGTCCCAGCGCCGAGTCCTGGAATGTAGAGATGAAGACACATACTGCTCCAGCTGTGACTCCAGGCACATTTCGTTTAAAGTGTTGAACAGCATTAGCTTCGGTATTGTTTTGTTCCCCTTTCATCCCTGTTGCGCTCTTGGTTTGCAGGCTATTTGGTGATAAAGCTCGTTTGTCCACCTTTTCTCAATGAATTGTGACTTTTTTCCCTTCATTCAGGAATCGTGTGCTGTGTGACTGGGCCATTAGGACCGATCACTCAACCCTCTGTCCAGCTTTTTTGGTCACGTGGCTGTTGCCTGACCTCTGCTCTTTCTCCACTGGGGACCCTGGTGGGTTGCCCAGCTTCTGTCCTGACTCTGCCCTGGACCCTGATGGGTCACTCGGGCCCTGTTCTGACCCCACCGTGGATCCTGATGGATCGCACAGCCGCCCTTTTTATGGTATTTTTTCCTTTGGACGGCTGCATTGCTGCCCGGTCTTTGACCTCATTGGTATGGGTGGGGGTGGGGGGTCCTGTAACTTTCCTCCGGTCCTCCTGTTTGGGGATTTGGTTCATACTTGGGATGGGAATCTTTTGGCACCTCATGATTCGATTTACTTATGTTTCAGGGGACTGTGATTCGATTGGAAATGGATTATTGATGCAAATAAAAAAGAAAGGTCAGACTCGCATCTGCAGCTTCTTCCTGCCTTTCTGTGCACCTCATGGCAATGCACGTGCACACTGGCTGTGCAGAGCAGTTCGTGTTCTTGTTTTTAGATTAGGAGGTTTCTGGTTCAGTTCCACCCCTGCCCATTCTCCATGTAATGTGGAGTTGTGTCAGGAAGGGTGTCCAGTGAAAATCTTATACCAAATCACCACAGAGGATCTTTTGTTGAAACATTGGTGAAGATGAAGGACCTTACTAGTAAAACCAAAGAATTCAGAAGGTTGTTGTTTCGTAGTTAGTTACTGATCAAATGGTTAAAAGTTTAATGATTACACAGGTTCTTGTTCCTTCAGGACCACCTGCTGAGGACTCTGAGCAAAAGCACATAGATTCAGGGAGCAGCACAAATAACTGAGGAGAAAGAGGAAGAAAGAGATGATGAAAGAGAAACAAAGTTTCTGTTGACCTGCGCATATTTCAACTGCTGTTGCATTGAAGTTTGTCCAGTAGGTGGAAACGAAATAATTGTGTGACAAAATAATCCAATACTGTTGTTTAATTTAGTGTAATGCTACAACTTTATTTGCTGCTGATTAATAGAATGAGGATTAATAAGATTTAATAGACTGTAGAGAACATCACAATGACTCGAGGGACGTTGTCTGATCATATGGTTGTGTTCCAGAGAGTTATTGTTGTGGTTGTTTTTCAGAGAGTGTTGTTGTTGTGTGAACGTCAGTCTTTGGTTGTGTTTTAGAAAGTGTTGTTGTGTGAACGTTAGGCTGTGGTTGTGTTTCAGAGAGTGTTGTATGAACGTCAGTCTTTGGTTGTGTTTCAGAGAGTGTTATTGTTGTATGAAAGTCAGTCTTTGGTTGTGTTTTAGAGAGTGTTGTTTGTTGTGTGAACGTTAGGCTGTGGTTGTGTTTTAGAGAGTGTTATTGTGTGAACATCAGTCTGTGGTTATGTTTCAGAGAGTGTTATTGTTGTGTGAACGTCAGTCTGTGGTTACGTTTCAGAGAGTGTTATTATTGTGTGAACGTCAGTCTGTGGTTGTGTTTCAGAGAGTGTTGTTTGTTGTGTGAACGTTAGGCTGTGGTTGTGTTTCAGAGAGTGTTGTTTGTTGTGTGAACGTTAGGCTGTGGTTGTGTTTCAGAGTGTTGTTTGTTGTGTGAACGTTAGGCTGTGGTTATGTTTCAGAGAGTGTTATTGTTGTGTGAATGTCAGGCTGTGGTTGTGTTTCAGAGAGTGTTGTTGTGTGAACGTCTTTGGTTATGTTTCAGAGAGTGTTGTTATGTGAACGTTAGGCTGTGGTTGTGTTTCAGAGAGAGTGTTGTTGTGTGAATGTCAGTCTTTGGTTGTGTTTCAGAGAGAGTGTTGTTGTTGTGTGAACCTCAGTCTGTGGTTGTGTTTCAGAGAGAGTGTTGTTGTTGTGTGAACCTCAGTCTGTGGTTGTGTTTCAGAGAGAGTGTTGTTGTTGTGTGGACGTCAGTCTTTGGTTATGTTTCAGAGAGTGTTGTTGTTGTGTGAACGTCAGTCTGTGGTTGTGTTTCAGAGAGTGTTGTTGTGTGAACGTCAGTCTGTGGCTGTGTTTCAGAGAGTGTTGTTGTTGTGTGGACGTCAGTCTGTGGTTGTGTTTCAGAGAGTGTTGTTGTTGTGTGAACGTCAGTCTGTGGTTGTGTTTCAGAGAGTGTTGTTGTTGTGTGAACGTCAGTCTTTGGTTATGTTTCAGAGAGTGTTGTTGTTGTGTGAACCTCAGTCTGTGGTTATGTTTCAGAGAGTGTTGTTGTTGTGTGAACCTCAGTCTGTGGTTGTGTTTCAGAGAGTGTTGTTGTGTGAACCTCAGTCTGTGGTTATGTTTCAGAGAGTGTTGTTGTTGTGTGAACGTTAGGCTGTGGTTGTGTTTCAGAGAGTGTTGTATGAACGTCAGTCTTTGGTTGTGTTTCAGAGAGTGTTATTGTTGTATGAAAGTCAGTCTTTGGTTGTGTTTTAGAGAGTGTTGTTTGTTGTGTGAACGTTAGGCTGTGGTTGTGTTTTAGAGAGTGTTATTGTGTGAACATCAGTCTGTGGTTATGTTTCAGAGAGTGTTATTGTTGTGTGAACGTCAGTCTGTGGTTACGTTTCAGAGAGTGTTATTATTGTGTGAACGTCAGTCTGTGGTTGTGTTTCAGAGAGTGTTGTTTGTTGTGTGAACGTTAGGCTGTGGTTGTGTTTCAGAGAGTGTTGTTTGTTGTGTGAACGTTAGGCTGTGGTTGTGTTTCAGAGTGTTGTTTGTTGTGTGAACGTTAGGCTGTGGTTATGTTTCAGAGAGTGTTATTGTTGTGTGAATGTCAGGCTGTGGTTGTGTTTCAGAGAGTGTTGTTATGTGAACCTCAGGCTGTGGTTGTGTTTCAGAGAGTGTTGTTGTGTGAACGTCTTTGGTTATGTTTCAGAGAGTGTTGTTATGTGAACGTTAGGCTGTGGTTGTGTTTCAGAGAGAGTGTTGTTGTGTGAATGTCAGTCTTTGGTTGTGTTTCAGAGAGAGTGTTGTTGTTGTGTGAACCTCAGTCTGTGGTTGTGTTTCAGAGAGAGTGTTGTTGTTGTGTGAACCTCAGTCTGTGGTTGTGTTTCAGAGAGAGTGTTGTTGTTGTGTGAACCTCAGTCTGTGGTTGTGTTTCAGAGAGAGTGTTGTTGTTGTGTGGACGTCAGTCTTTGGTTATGTTTCAGAGAGTGTTGTTGTTGTGTGAACGTCAGTCTGTGGTTGTGTTTCAGAGAGTGTTGTTGTTGTGTGAACGTCAGTCTGTGGTTGTGTTTCAGAGAGTGTTGTTGTTGTGTGGACGTCAGTCTGTGGTTGTGTTTCAGAGAGTGTTGTTGTTGTGTGAACGTCAGTCTGTGGTTGTGTTTCAGAGAGTGTTGTTGTTGTGTGAACGTCAGTCTTTGGTTATGTTTCAGAGAGTGTTGTTGTTGTGTGAACCTCAGTCTGTGGTTATGTTTCAGAGAGTGTTGTTGTTGTGTGAACCTCAGTCTGTGGTTATGTTTCAGAGAGTGTTGTTGTTGTGTGAACCTCAGTCTGTCGTTGTGTTTTAGAGAGTGTTGTGTGAACATCAGTCTGTGGTTGTGTTTCAGAGAGTGTGTTGTTGTTGTGTGAACGTCAGTCTGTGGTTCTGTTTCAGAGAGTGTTGTTGTTGTGTGAACGTCAGTCTTTGGTTATGTTTCAGAGAGTGTTGTTGTTGTGTGAACGTCAGTCTTTGGTTGTGTTTTAGAACGTGTTGTTGTGTGAACCTCAGTCTGTCGTTGTGTTTTAGAGAGTGTTGTTTGTTGTGTGAACGTTAGGCTCTGGTTGTGGTTCAGAGAGTGTTGTGTGAACATCAGTCTGTGGTTGTGGTTCAGAGAGTGTTGTTGTGTGAACGTCAGTTTTTGGTTGTGTTTTAGAGAGTGTTGTTTGTTGTGTGAACGTTAGGCTGTGGTTGTGTTTCAGAGAGTGTTGTTGTGTGAACGCCTTTGGTTGTGTTTCAGAGAGTGTTGTTGTGTGAACGCCTTTGGTTGTGTTTCAGAGAGTGTTGTTGTGTGAACGCCTTTGGTTGTGTTTCAGAGAGTGTTGTTGTGTGAACGCCTTTGGTTGTGTTTCAGAGAGTGTTATTGTGTGAACGTCAGTCTGTGGTTGTGTTTCAGAGAGTGTTGTTTGTTGTGTGAACGTTAGGCTGTGGTTGTGTTTCAGAGAGTGTTATTGTTGTGTGAATGTCAGGCTGTGGTTGTGTTTCAGAGAGTGTTGTTATGTGAACGTTAGGCTGTGGTTGTGTTTCAGAGAGAGTGTTGTTGTGTGACTGTCAGTCTTTGGTTGTGTTTCAGAGAGAGTGTTGTTGTGTGAACGTCAGTCTGTGGTTGTGTTTCAGAGAGAGTGTTGTTGTGTGAACCTCAGTCTGTGATTGTGTTTCAGAGAGTGCTGTTGTTGTGTGAACCTCAGTCTGTGGTTGTGTTTCAGAGAGTGTTGTTGTTGTGTGAACCTCAGTCTGTGGTTGTGTTTCAGAGAGTGTTGTTGTTGTGTGAACCTCAGTCTGTGGTTGTGTTTCAGAGAGTGTTGTTGTTGTGTGAACCTCAGTCTGTGGTTGTGTTTCAGAGAGTGTGTTGTTGTTGTGTGAACGTCAGTCTGTGGTTGTGTTTCAGAGAGTGTGTTGTTTTTGTGTGAACGTCAGTCTGTGGTTGTGTTTCAGAGAGTGTGTTGTTGTTGTGTGAACGTCAGTCTGTGGTTCTGTTTCAGAGAGTGTTGTTGTTGTTTTAACGTCAGTCTTTGGTTATGTTTCAGAGAGAGTTGTTGTGTGAACCTTAGTCTGTGGTTGTGTTTCAGAGAGTGTTGTTGTGTGAACGTCAGTCTTTGGTTGTGTTTTAGAAAGTGTTGTTGTGTGAACGTTAGGCTGTGGTTGTGTTTCAGAGAGTGTTGTTGTGTGAACCTCAGTCTGTGGTTGTGTTTCAGAGAGTGTGTTGTTGTTGTGTGAACCTCAGTCTGTGGTTGTGTTTCAGAGAGTGTTGTTGTGTGAACCTCAGTCTGTGGTTGTGTTTCAGAGAGTGTGTTGTTGTTGTGTGAACCTCAGTCTGTGGTTGTGTTTCAGAGAGTGTGTTGTTGTTGTGTGAACCTCAGTCTGTGGTTGTGTTTCAGAGAGTGTGTTGTTGTTGTGTGAACCTCAGTCTGTGGTTGTGTTTCAGAGAGTGTGTTGTTGTTGTGTGAACCTCAGTCTGTGGTTGTGTTTCAGAGAGTGTGTTGTTGTTGTGTGAACGTCAGTCTGTGGTTGTGTTTCAGAGAGTGTGTTGTTGTTCTGTGAATGTCAGTCTGTGGTTCTGTTTCAGAGACTGTTGTTGTTTTAACGTCAGTCTTTGGTTCTGTTTCAGAGAGAGTTGTTGTTGTGTGAACCTCAGTCTGTGGTTGTGTTTCAGAGAGTGTTGTTGTTGTGTGAACGTCAGTCTTTGGTTGTGTTTCAGAGAGTGTTGTTGTTGTGTGAACGTCAGTCTTTGGTTGTGTTTCAGAGAGTGTTGTTGTTGTGTGAACATCAGTCTGTGGTTGTGTTTCAGAGAGTGTTGTTGTTGTGTGAACCTCAGTCTGTGGTTATGTTTCAGAGAGTGGTGTTGTGTGACCGTCAGTCTGTGGTTGTGTTTCAGAGAGAGTGTTGTTGTGTGAACCTCAGTATGTGGTTGTGTTTCAGAGAGTGGCGGTGTTGTTGTGTGAACCTCAGTATGTGGTTGTGTTTCAGAGAGTGGTGGTGTTGTTGTGTGAACCTCAGTCTGTGGTTGTGTTTCAGAGAGTGGTGGTGTTGTTGTGTGAACCTCAGTCTGTGGTTGTGTTTCAGAGAGTGGTGGTGTTGTTGTGTGAACCTCAGTCTGTGGTTGTGTTTCAGAGAGTGGTGGTGTTGTTGTGTGAACCTCAGTCTGTGGTTGTGTTTCAGAGAGTGGTGGTGTTGTTGTGTGAACCTCAGTCTGTGGTTGTGTTTCAGAGAGTGGTGGTGTTGTTGTGTGAACCTCAGTCTGTGGTTGTGTTTCAGAGAGTGGTGGTGTTGTTGTGTGAACCTCAGTCTGTGGTTGTGTTTCAGAGAGTGGTGGTGTTGTTGTGTGAACCTCAGTCTGTGGTTGTGTTTCAGAGAGTGGTGGTGTTGTTGTGTGAACCTCAGTCTGTGGTTGTGTTTCAGAGAGTGGTGGTGTTGTTGTGTGAACCTCAGTCTGTGGTTGTGTTTCAGAGAGCGTTGTTGTTGCGTATCTCAGTCTTCACCCCTGTTTCTGACCCGCACGCCACACAAATGGTGGACAGCCTGTGCAAGACCAGTTGTATCTTTTAGGGAGACTGTGTTGTGTGTATTTCATAGTAGGCTCCGGTGTAACTCTGGTGATTTATTGTCCCAAATATGTAGCAAACAGTCCAGCATGACGTACCTGTGAGGGTCGACATGGCGTACCTGTGAGGGCCGACATGGCGTACCTGTGAGGGCCGACATGGCGTACCTGTGAGGGCCGACATGGCGTAACTGTGAGGTCGACATGGCGTAACTGTGAGGGCCGACTTTTCATTGGCTCCTTTGCTCACTGTTTTTGTGGTGAGATTTTGCTGAATGTATAAAACACGACACCTTCTTGTACTTTTTAATTTATACCATCTCCTGTGGTGCATGCAGAGTGAAATTAGCTGGAGTGAAGATGAATGTTTTTCTCCTCTGTCGGCTGCAGCGATGGCTCACTGGGGGCAGCAGGGAGAGATGACTGAGTACAAGAAGAACCTCATCAAGCGGGACCTGGAGATGGGTGTTGTCATGACTGTGTTTCGACAGAAGGCAGAGCGGCTCACCGTGCAGGTCATCATGGAGACCCGACAGGTGGCGTGGACGCGCACTGCAGACAGAACTGAAGGAGTGTGTGAGTGCAGCTGTCGTCATGACATCACTCTGTAATGCCTTTATTAGTGTGTCCTGAATTTCATTTTACACATTAATAGGGCTGCCAACAACTACCTATTTTCAGTGTAAAGATTTTGTGTCTTAAAGGCATCCTGTGAAGAGAATGAAGTGTATAAAAATAATAATAATAATAATAAAGTAAGTGCCTTCGGCTGCTCCCTTGTTTTCACTCGGGGTCGCCACAGCAAATCCAAGGTGGATCTGTATGTTGATTTGACACAAGTTTTACGCCGGATGCTCTTCCTGACACAAATCCACATTACCTGGAGAAATGTGACGTTTTTTGTCTTCAAATGGTGAAGCATGGTGCAGCAAAGCTCGAAATCGTTCAGACATTTTATTTGCAATAAAAATCCGACGAGAGGGGTGGACCACTGCTCACACAAAGCCTGCTCACAGGAGAATGACGCAACCGACAGGCGTGAAAAAACTCACGAAGGTTCAAGCTTGGCTGATGCAATCACACGTGATTCAAATCCATATGGTTTTTGAAAAAAATAAAAAGGTTGGATAGTTTTCTAACAGACCTCGTATATTTAAATTTATATTGCATATTATGTTTATATACAACCTCACTTTTCAGTTTTCACCTGCAAAATGTTTGTTAGTGAATCCTCTTTTTAAAAAATCACATTAAAGGATGTAAAACTCTGTAAAGTTCAAAAACAAAAACCAGACAATTAGAATCATCCTTAAAAATGTTTTCTTGTTTGTGGAAGAAATGTCAGAAAACAGAAATCATCTGGTTCACAAATTGGGAAATACTGAAATTACAAATGTTTCTCTTAATAATACAATTAATCTCAGATTGGTCCATTTTGATTCATTCATTTGAGGAAAAAATACTTTTTTCTGGTCTAAATAAATTATTTCATTAACTCAGGGGTAAAAAAAAAACCAAGATAAATTAATAAAAACAACTGTTTTGTGAAGTTTTTATGAAAAAAGCCTCATTTCACTGAATTCACGAGATCATAAACTCATTAATTCTTGCAGGAATTCAGTGGCAAGTTCACACTGAAACAGGAAGTGCCAAATTTCGAGCACACGATGAAACAGGAAATGTCAGATGTTGAACACTTCCTGGCATGGGTGGAGCTGGGTGTCACTGGACCACCTTGAAATCTGGTTGGACACTCCAAGTAGCACCCCAGATGACTGACATGTCACGGCACCGCAGGTCTGGTTGAAAAGAGCCATTTTAAATCGAGTGACACATACTGAGTGCTTGGTCTGTCCTTTACAGTAGTGGCGTTGTGCACCACAAAAAGTTCTAATCCACCTTAGTAGAAGAAGATTGTCTGATGCATGGACTCCTAACTTATATTGGCGAATAAACAACCGTATTTTATGCCAGAAATGAGGTCCAGGTTGTTAAAAGTAGCATTTCTCCTTTAATTCGGGTTGTCTCATACATACACGTTTTTAAGGTGATTTTAGATTAATAAAGCTAACAGACAACAGCTGGTTCATACTCTGTTGGCTTTTTAGTGCAGCAGATAACTGAAACAATCCTTCAAATGGTGATACAAGCATCAAATTCAGCACAAATACACCTTAGGGCCCAGTCCCACTGGGGAGAGGATTAATTGCGCATAAATTGATTATACAAATGTTGGGCGTTCGTTGTCATCCGCAACAAAAGTGGCCAAAAATGACAGATGTCTTAGTATGAATCATGGATATATTAATAATGTATAGCGAATATATGACAAACAGTCACGGATGTATAACGCATGTATTGAGCAAACGGATTGGACGCGATTACGATTATTACAGATGTATTGACAGTGCATTGTGCACGTGTTGTGCATGCACGGCATCTGCATTGTGATCATAAATGAAGGGCACTCGGGCCTTTCGGCATTACTATTCACACCAACAATACACCCTCTGGAGCATTAGCTGGACTTGGACAAGTTGATTGGAGTAAAGAAGCAGTGAACAGGGCGAGTGGTGACGTCAGTGGATCGCATCAGAGCGCAGCTCATCTCAACGATTATAACAAGAAGTTAAATCTGTTATAAATGTTGTGTGGGCCGCTGAAGAGGAGGTACTGCTGGCCCACCATCACCAGAGGGCGCCCTGCCTGGAGTGCGGGCTCCAGGCACCAGAGGGCGCCGCCGCCTCACGGGAGCAGCCTCGGTGACAGCTGTCATCCATCACCTGAGACAGCTGACGGCAATCATCAGTGGGGTATATCAGCAGGACGGCATCTCCACCTCATTGCCGAGATATCGTTTCTACCAGAGAGGTAACATATCAAAGCCTACTGAGTACACAGTTTTGACTGAGCTAGTTATTGGTTTACTGTTCCAACGAGAGGTGGAGGTACCTTTCCTGCCGTTCGGAGTTCTGGGTGCAAACGCGCCCCCATCTAACTGTTCTTTTTCCCTCGCCAGCAGTACCAGGTCCGACACGCGGAGGCAGTGGCCACCTGGGAGTTCGGGACTTGGCGGCTCCAGTATTCCCGGGGTCCTGTGGCGGAGGAAGCCGTGTGGTTCCGGTCTTACCTTGGAGAGGCGTCTCCTATCTTCGAGCCTGCCCACACGACACCTTTGTGTATTGACTTTTGTCCATTTCTGTAATTGGTTGTATTCGTTGTGCACATTCACAACAGTAAAGCGTTGTTATTTTGACTTACTCCATTGTCCGTTCATTTGCGCCCCCTGTTGTGGGTCCGTGTTCCTACACTTTCCCAACAGGATATCTCGGCCAGCGTCATGGATCCCGAGGGGCGTCAACCGGCTGTTGAACGGCCAATGGAAGAACAAGGCGCACAGGCGTCCACAGGAGGGGTAATCGGTGAGTTGCAGCGGATCCTCACCGCTTTCACGACTCGGTTAGACTTGATGGCCGAGCAGAACGCCCTCCTGAACCGCAGGGTGGAGGCTCTCGCCGCGCAGGTGGAAGCGCGCCCTCCGGGCGCCGCTGCGGCTCTCCCTCCCGTAGACCCTGTGCGTGACAGCGACGTTCCACTGGTTGTTCAACGACCCCCCCCACCATCCCCTGAAGCATACATAAGCCCCCCGGAGCCGTACGGAGGCTGTGTGGAGACGTGCGCGGATTTCCTTATGCAGTGTTCGCTCGTCTTCGCACAGCGTCCCGTCATGTACGCGACCGACGCTAGCAAAGTAGCTTATGTGATAAATCTGCTTCGTGGTGAGGCACGCGCTTGGGCTACAGCGCTCTGGGAGCAAAGTTCACGGCTCCTTCTGACATATGATGGGTTTGTGAGGGAGCTCAGAACAGTGTTCGATCACCCTAATAGAGGAGAGACCGCTTCAGCCGTGCTGCTGTCAATGAGACAGGGGCGCCGGAGCGCAGCTGCCTATGCAGTCGACTTCCGCATCGCGGCTGCGAGGTCCGGCTGGAATAACACTGCCCTCCGCGCCGCCTTCGTAAACGGACTGTCATTGGTCCTCAAGGAGCACCTGGTGGCTAAGGACGAACCGCGGGATTTGGATGGGCTTATCGATCTTGTCATACGATTAGACAATCGGTTAAATGAGCGCCGTCGGGAACGAGACGAAGGGCGTGGCCAGGCACACGTCGTCCCTCTCCCTTCCGGTTCCAACCGCGTTCCGCCCTCCCCACGCTCCACGGCCCCTGCGCTCCGTGCGATCACAGCTCCCCCTGCTGACGAAGCTATGGACACGAGTAGGGCAACATTTAGGGCACCGGCCACACAGAGGAGGCTGGCCCGCGGAGCGTGTTTTGTTTGTGGCTCGATTGAGCATCAGGTACGAGACTGCCCCGAGCGGTTAAACACCAACGCCCGCCCCTAGACACTGGGCTAGGGGGGGGCCGAGACGTGCACGTGGGACACACCCACATCTCCACACGACTCCCAGTTACAATCCTTTATGAGGATTTAACCCTGAAGGCCCCAGCACTGGTGGACACGGGCTCAGAAGGGAATTTGCTTGATAGCAAATGGGCCAGGGAGATAGGGTTCCCTCTGGTGGCACTTACCTCGCCTGTGCAGGTACGGGCACTAGATGGCTCCCTACTCCCTCCAATCACTCACAAGACACCACCAGTAACTCTGGTGGTGTCGGGGAATCACCGGGAGGAGATCGAGTTTTTTGTGACTCCGGCCACCTCCCGTGTGATTTTAGGTTTTCCCTGGATGTTGAAACACAATCCCCGGATCGATTGGCCGTCCGGGGTAGTGGTCCAGTGGAGCGAGACCTGCCATCGGGTATGTTTAGGTTCCTCGGTTCCTCCCGGTTCCCAGGCCAGGGAGGAGGTCAGAGCCCCGCCCAATCTAGGGACGGTGCCGGTGCAGTACCATGACCTTGCGGAGGTGTTCAGCAAGGATCTGGCACTCACCCTTCCCCTGCACCGCCCGTATGATTGTGCCATTGATTTGGTTCCAGGCGTTGAGTTCCCGTCCAGCAGGCTGTACAACCTCTCACGACCTGAACGCGAATCAGTGGAGACCTACATCCGGGACTCTTTGGCTGCCGGGTTGATCCGGAATTCCACCTCCCCGATGGGTGCGGGTTTCTTTTTTGTGGGGAAAAAGGATGGCGGATTACGTCCATGCATTGATTACAGGGGGCTGAACGAAGTCACGGTTCGTAACCGATACCCCTTACCCTTGTTGGATTCGGTGTTCACGCCCCTGCATGGAGCCAAGATATTCACCAAGCTTGATCTTAGGAATGCGTATCACCTGGTTCGGATCCGGAAGGGAGACGAGTGGAAGACGGCATTTAACACCCCGTTGGGTCATTTTGAGTACCTGGTCATGCCGTTCGGTCTTACAAATGCTCCCGCGACGTTCCAAGCATTGGTTAATGATGTCTTGCGGGACTTCCTGCACCGATTCGTCTTCGTATATCTAGACGACATACTCATCTTTTCTCCGGATCCTGAGACTCATGTCCGACATGTACGTCAGGTCCTGCAGCGGTTATTGGAGAACCGGCTGTTTGTTAAGGGCGAGAAGTGTGGGTTTCACCGCACCTCTTTGTCCTTCCTGGGGTTCATCATCTCCCCCAACTCCGTCGCTCCTGAGCCGGCCAAGGTTGCAGCGGTGAGAGACTGGCCCCAACCGACAAGCCGTAGGAAGCTGCAACAGTTCCTCGGCTTTGCAAATTTCTACAGGAGGTTCATTAAGGGCTACAGCCAGGTTGTTAGCCCCCTGACAGCCCTGACCTCACCAAAAGTCCCCTTCACCTGGTCGGATCGTTGCGATGCCGCGTTCAAGGAGTTGAAACGGCGCTTCTCGTCTGCACCCGTTCTGGTGCAGCCCGATCCTAGTCGCCAGTTAGTGGTTGAGGTGGACGCCTCGGACTCAGGGATAGGAGCTGTGCTGTCCCAGAGTGGGAAGACCGATAAGGTCCTTCATCCGTGTGCCTATTTTTCCCGCAGGTTGACCCCGGCTGAACGGAACTATGACGTCGGCAACCGAGAACTCCTTGCGGTGAAAGAGGCTCTTGAAGAGTGGAGACACCTGTTGGAGGGAACGTCCGTGCCATTCACGGTTTTCACTGACCACCGGAACCTGGAATATATCAGGACCGCCAAGCGGCTGAATCCCAGGCAAGCCCGCTGGTCACTGTTCTTCGGCCGTTTTGACTTCCGCATCACCTACCGGCCCGGGACCAAGAACCAGAAGTCGGATGCCTTGTCCCGGGTACACGAAGACGAGGTCAAGGCGGAGTTGTCGGATCCACCGGAACCCATCATCCCGGAGTCCACTATCGTGGCCACCCTCACCTGGGACGTAGAGAGAACCGTCCGGGAGGCCCTGGCACGAAGCCCGGACCCCGGGGCTGGACCAAAGAACAGACTTTACGTCCCACCAGAGGCAAGGGCTGCAGTCCTGGACTTCTATCACGGCTCTAAGCTCTCCTGTCATCCAGGGGTGCGAAGAACCGTGGCAGTTGTCCGGCAGCGCTTCTGGTGGGCGTCCCTGGAGGCCGACGTCCGGGATTATATCCAGGCCTGCACCACCTGTGCCAGGGGCAAGGCCGACCATCGCAAGGCTCCGGGACTGCTACAGCCGCTGCCCGTGCCTCATCGCCCCTGGTCCCACATCGGCCTGGATTTTGTCACGGGCCTCCCGCCGTCCCAGGGAAACACCGTGATCCTCACGATAGTGGACCGATTCTCCAAGGCGGCCCACTTCGTGGCCCTCCCGAAGCTCCCAACGGCCCAGGAGACAGCGGACCTCCTGGTCCACCACGTCGTCCGCCTGCATGGGATACCATCAGACATCGTCTCCGATCGCGGTCCCCAGTTCTCCTCGCATGTCTGGAGGAGCTTTTGCCGGGAACTGGGGGCCACGGTCAGTCTCTCGTCCGGGTATCACCCCCAGACCAACGGGCAAGCAGAGCGGGCCAATCAAGAAATGGAGCAAACACTGCATTGTGTGACAGCCGCGCACCCGGCGGCCTGGAGTACTCATCTGGCCTGGATCGAGTACGCCCACAACAGTCAAGTGTCATCAGCCACCGGCCTCTCCCCCTTTGAGGTGTGTTTGGGGTATCAGCCCCCGTTGTTCCCGGTGGTTGAGGGAGAGGTCGGTGTGCCCTCGGTCCAGGCCCACCTGCGGAAGTGCCGTCGGGTGTGGCGTGCCGCCCGTTCTGCTTTGCTGAAGGCCCGGATGAGGGCGAAGACCCATGCAGACCGGCGGCGGACCCCGGCCCCTACGTATCGCCCCGGGCAGGAAGTGTGGTTGTCCACCAAGGACATTCCACTGCAAGTGGCCTTCCCAAAACTCCAAGACAGGTACATAGGTCCGTTTAAAATTCTCAAGGTCATCAATCCCGCCGCAGTGAGGCTTCGGCTTCCAGCCTCACTGCGGATCCATCCAGTATTTCATGTGTCAAAAATCAAGCCCCATCACACCTCGCCCCTCTGTACACCCGGTCCGGCACCACCTCCTGCCCGGATCATCGATGGCGAGCCGGCTTGGACAGTGCGCCGGTTGTTGGACGTCCGACGGATGGGCCGGGGCTTTCAATATCTGGTGGACTGGGAGGGGTACGGTCCCGAAGAACGCTCCTGGGTGAAGAAGAGCTTCATCCTGGACCCGGCCCTCCTGGCCGACTTCTACTGTCGCCACCCGGACAAGCCCGGTCGGGCGCCAGGAGGCGCCCGTTGAGGGGGGGGTCCTGTTGTGTGGGCCGCTGAAGAGGAGGTACTGCTGGCCCACCATCACCAGAGGGCGCCCTGCCTGGAGTGTGGGCTCCAGGCACCAGAGGGCGCCGCCGCCTCACGGGAGCAGCCTCGGTGAAAGCTGTCACCCATCACCTGAGACAGCTGACGGCAATCATCAGTGGGGTATATCAGCAGGACGGCATCTCCACCTCATTGCCGAGATATCGTTTCTACCAGAGAGGTAACATATCAAAGCCTACTGAGTACACAGTTTTGACTGAGCTAGTTATTGGTTTACTGTTCCAACGAGAGGTGGAGGTACCTTTCCTGCCGTTCGGAGTTCTGGGTGCAAACGCGCCCCCATCTAACTGTTCTTTTTCCCTCGCCAGCAGTACCAGGTCCGACACGCGGAGGCAGTGGCCACCTGGGAGTTCGGGACTTGGCGGCTCCAGTATTCCCGGGGTCCTGTGGCGGAGGAAGCCGTGTGGTTCCGGTCTTACCTTGGAGAGGCGTCTCCTATCTTCGAGCCTGCCCACACGACACCTTTGTGTATTGACTTTTGTCCATTTCTGTAATTGGTTGTATTCGTTGTGCACATTCACAACAGTAAAGCGTTGTTATTTTGACTTACTCCATTGTCCGTTCATTTGCGCCCCCTGTTGTGGGTCCGTGTTCCTACACTTTCCCAACAATAAACATAGAAATAAATACTGTAACAGCTGCAAACATGAAGGAAAAAACACGCAACTTTTTTATCAAGCCTTGAAAATGTAAGGGCGCTTAGGAGGATTTGCGTATGGATTGCGCACAAAATTGGTTCATATTCGCTTAACATCCGCAATATGCGTGAAACATTCTTGTATGAGCCGGCCGACATCCGCACACGTCTATAATTATCCGCAGAGGCACGTTTTTCCGTTGCCAGGATTTTTGAGCTGCACAAAATTTTGGCTGCGGATGACATCCGCCTTACATGCTCCATACATACACAAACATAATCTATGTGCTGTATATTCGCCGTCATCTGCTGATATCTGCATCTGACAGGGATTTGCGGCTTGGCAGTGGACTGGGACAGTGTGTAAAACGGATATTTTGCGTGCCCATCATGTCCACATCATGGACTAAAATAAGTTGGGGCGACTGCATACAGATTGGCTACAAATAAAGTGTTTTTATTATGTCTGATTTGCGTCTGATTTGCGGCGGATGCAAATCAGATATGCTGTGTTCACAGCTGGACGCCGTTCCTTCTTCTACTGGCTGCCATGCACTCTGCACTGGATGCTGCCTATATGAAATGATTATTTCGTGGCGGATTAATCATTTTATTCTGCAAATTGGCTGTTGAAAATGGCTCTAATCACCTCCTGAATCACAGAGGAAGCTGCAGCTGGGCCGTAGGACTGCACATGAATGGCTCCAGCTGCAGAAAGCATTTTGAGCCATCTAAAAAGGTAATTGACTTGTTTACATTGTCAAGGCTTGATAAAACAGTTGCGTGTTTTTTCCTTCTTGTCTGCAGCTGTTACAGTATTTATTTCAGTGTTTATAACATTTAACTTCTTGTTATAATCGTTGAGACGAGCTGTGCTCTGATGTGATCCGCTGACGTCACCACTCACCCTGTTCACTGCTTCTTTACTCCAGCTAACTTGTCCAAGTCCAGCAAATGCTCCAGAGGGTGTATTGTTGGTGTGAATAGTGATGCAGACGGCCTGAGTGCGCTTCATTTATGACCACAATGCGGATGCTGTGCACGCGCAACACGTGCGCGATGCATCATAATACACCCACAATACTGCTGTGATAATCGCAATGCATCTTATCCCTTTCCTCACTACATGCGTTTTACAACCGTGATTGGTCATCATATATTCGTTATATATTATTAATATATCCGTAATTCATACTGGGACATTTGTCATTTTTGGCCATTTTTGTTGCGGACGACAACGAATGCCCGTACTTTGTATACTCAATTCATGTGCAGTTAATCCTCTCCCCAGTGGGAGAGGGCTCTAAAACCCAAAGTCCTGTAATTTTGTGAGTGTGCATGTATCCTTTGCCAAGTCCTCTAAATCTTCTTGGAGGACCCCAAGGACCCTTTTCTCTGAGTGGAAGCCCAAATACCAGATGGAGGATCTCATGAAAACAAGAGTGTTCACAAATTATACTTCTTTACTTCTGTGGCATGCTATGCCCAGAGTGGCCCTGTTTGGCACAAAGACTTGTGTGTGCACACTTAATCCCATCAGATGTGAAGCAGGGTAGATTCTGGCTCGTACTTGACTGGCAGGCCACCTGGGAAGACCAGGGTCTGTGTGTGTTTCTCCATGTAGAACTGGAGCTGCATCAGGAAGGGTGCCTTGTGTAAACATGGTGTGTGGTCAGCCACAGTGCTGGACCATGGCGGCTGTTGGGCACCATCATTTCAAAAATGGTGTAGCATTCACCTTGCTTCTGACGGATTGTTTGTTGCTGTGACGCCACTCTGAACTTCACACGGTTGTATACGCTTCTTTTATTTCTGTTTAGCACTCTTCTGGTTATTAATTGTATCTACTCTGAACGTTATTTAACAACAGTCCTGTTGTGAATCGCTAGCAGTTAGCATTCGCTAGTGGTTAGCATTCGCTAGCGTTTAGCTTTTGCTAGCTAGGTCGACACCTCCCCTCTCCGTTGTTACTTTTTATAGCTGTTTCTTTTCTACCTGTTTAATACTTCTGTTCGTTTTTCAGTTGAACTGCTGTGAATTTTAAGTAATTTTTGCTCCTATGTAAAATCTTAGGAGCGTCTGACCCTTCTCATCATTTTTTCATTTCACTTTTTACACTCCTGTTAGTTAATTAACTGTTTAGTGTATTTTATAGCTTCTGCTTTTTTTTTCACCTGTTTAATACTTCTGTTAGTTTTTCAGTGTAACTGCTGTGAATTTTAATTCATTTATGTGCATCTGTGTGAGCCTTAGGAGTGGTTAGCTTATCCATTATTGGTTAGCTCATGTTTGCTTGGCTACATTTTTGAATTTCTTAGTGCACAAAGTACACTGCCTATTATACTTTACACCAGGGGTGGGCAATCATGTGCCATGAAGGGCCAAGACACTGCAGATTTTCCTTACAACCAATCACTTCAGCAGGTGATTTCATTCATGATGAGGTGTCTCAGCAGGTGATTTCATTGACAGTCAGGTGTTTATATTCACGGGAGAAGCTCATCAGCAACCCACCTGCTGAGGGGATTGGTTGCAAGAAAAACCTGCACTGTCTCGGCCCTCGCTGCCCACCCCTGCTTTACACCCTCCGTAAATCCTGCGTGATGTTGGAATATAGAGTGGCTCTCTTAGACAGCCGTGTCCGTAAGTTAGAGCAGCTTCTTAGCGCAGTAGAGTTAGATGTTATGGGCACTCCAGATGAGGTTAGTGTTGGGCCGGCTAGCGAGCCCATTAGCATCAGCTTAGAAACACTGGCTGTGGAGGATGGCTTTCGGACTGTGGCTAGGCGGAGGAAGCCCCGTAGGGCTTGGTGCCCGGTTGTGGCACCCCGATCGCACTCGCCAGTGCGAACTGTGAATTGGTTCTCCCCCTTGGATTTGCCAGATGTGAATTCTCTGAGCCCATGAGTGACTTCCACTCCTGTCTCCAGGCCGAAACACCGGACTTTAGTGATAGGGGATTCTATCACCCGCAAAGTCAGGTTACAGACGCCGGCTGACGTTAAATGTACTCCTGGGGCCAGAGCTCCCGACATTGCATCTCATCTTAGGGTACTGACGCTGCAGAAGGGAAGACAGACGAAGGAACATGACATGAGATATAGTCACATAGTTATTCACGTTGGCACCAATGATATCAGGATGAAGCACTCAGAGATCACAAAAATGGACATAGAGAGGACTTGTGACCTTGCCAGAAAGATGTGTCGGCATGGATTAATTGTCTGTGGTCCCCTCCCCTCCCGGTGTACTGATGAAGCGTTTAGCAGGCTGACATCATTAAATAGGTGGCTGGTGCAGTTTTATAGACAGCAAGGCTTTAGCTTTATTGATAACTGGCCTTCATTCTGGGGCCACTGTGGCTTGCTGATGCCGGACGGCCTCCACCCTACTGGGGAAGGCGCCACCATCTTGTCTGCGAACATAGATAGAGCTCTACAGGGAGGGTAACATTAAGAATCTACAGCAGGCCACGGAGCAGGTGATTAGAGACCCTGATTAGAGACCCAAAAGCCTGCCCACAGGCGAATGACGCAACCGACAGGCGTGAAAAAAACTCACGCTTGCGCACGAAGGTTCAAGCTTGGCTGACGTAAAAACATATGAATCAAATCCATATATTTTTTGCATAAAATAAAAAGGTCCGATACTTTTCTCACAGACCTCGTATTTGCCAAGGAGGGAATTTCAACAAGTTGAGACTGTGGCCTGCTTCCATAGTCGTGTCCATAAAAATCATAGAGGGATATGCTTTCCAAACTTAATACCCATTTTACTATATTGGATGATGTTGAAATTGAGGATGGCCCAGTGGTTGTTCCAGCAATAGCAAAGATTTCGTGTCTGCTACCTACAACGTGTGTGGAATGTCTTAAACCCAAACCTACTTCTAGGCATCTTATATATGCTACTCTGGAACCACCCCTAAACCCAAACAGTTCAACTGTCAACCTCACTGAGGTCCTTAGACTGGGTCTCATTAACATAAGATCACTGTCCTCAAAATCATTGTTGATCAATGATCTAATTATTGATCATCACTTAGATATGATTGGGCTATGTGAAACCTGGCTTAAACCTACAGCTGTCCTCCCCTTAAATGAGGCCTGCCCACCAGCATATACATTTAGTCACGTCCCTCGTGATGCGAAGCAAGGCGGGGGTGTTGCTCTTATTTATAAATCTAGGTTTATCTTATTAGCTGTTGGGGGTTACAAATATCACTCATTTGAGCATCTGATTCTCCGCTCTGCTCAGGAATTACACATTGCCAAGGTCAGAAGAATAAAAATCAGTCGTATTACCTTGTCACTGTATATAGGCCTCCTGGCCCGTATTCTGAATTCTTAGATGAATTTGGGGCGTTCATCTCTAATGTCAACTAGTGTAGATAAAATTCTGATCATTGGTGACTTTAACATTCATATAAATAAGCCTTCTGCTCCCCTCTGCAAATCATTTATGGAAATTGTGGATGCATTAGGATTTCGGCAATGCATTCGGGATTCGACGCACATTAGTGGAAATACCCTGGATCTGGTTCTCGCACGTGGTATTGCTGTCACGAATATTGACATCATGCCTCTTACATCAGTGGTGTCTGATCACTCACTTATTAAGTTTACAGTTTCGCTGCCGTGTTTAGTGGAACAACAACCTTATATATCTTTACGGCGATGCATCAACTCCTCAACTAAGACTGAACTGGAAGCTAGACTGCCTGATATCTTAGCTTCACATTTGACAAATACCCAGTCAGTAGACAGACTTGTGGATAGTTTAAACTCAGTGCTCAAAATTACACTCGACATGATTGCACCACCTGTGTTAAAACCGCGCTCCCCCAAATCACAGTCACCTTGGTTCAGTGATTATCTGCATGACCTCAAGCATAAAGCAAGAGGTCTAGAACGGAAATGGCGTTGTTCAAAATTAGAAGTATTTCACCTTGTGTGGCGTGATGCTATCTTAGACTATAGGCATGCATTATTGGCTACAAAGCGGACTTACTACTCTGATTTGATCAACAAAAACAAACACTTTTGCACGGACAACCACCTGTAGGTCACTCTCCTTTTACAGCACAAGATTTCCTGGATTACTTTGGGAAGAAAATAGAAGACATCAGGTTAAACATATCCCGGCATGCCTTAATCCAGCCACTACACTCTGCTATTGATGTGGGCGCCACTACTGAGGTATTACCTAGATTTACAGAATTTGACAGTATCTCACTAGGCATGCTGACAAAACTCGCAATGTCAACAAAAAGCACAACCTGTTTATTTGATCCTATACCAACAAAACTGTTTAAGAACCTGTGGCCCACTCTTGGGCCGACTGTGCTGGAAATTATTAATCTTTCTTTAACTTCTGGATCTGTTCCTAAATGTTTCAAATCTGCAGTGATTAAACCATTACTTAAGAAACCTAATCTTGACCCTAGTGTTTTGACAAACTATCGGCCGATATCAAATCTATAATTTTTCTCTAAAATTCTGGAAAAAGTGGTGTCACGGCAGCTCGTAGACTATCTTACTGAGAATAATCTCTTTGAGCCACTGCAGTCTGCTTTTAGAAAATATCATTCCACAGAGACGGCTCTCACTAAAGTGGTAATGATCTTCTGCTTACAATGGATTCGGACACCACTACGGTTCTGTTGCTGTTAGATCTCATTGCTGCATTTGATACAGTGGATCATCATATTCTACTTGATAGGCTGGAAAATCATTTTGGGATTACTGGGAGTGCTCTTGCATGGCTGACGTCATACTTGACCAGTCATTTTCACTGTGTTTTGTACAGTAACAATACCTCTAACCTTAGTGACATGAAATTTGGGGTTCCACAGGGGTCTGTCTTAGGCCCCCTGCTTTTCTCCCTTTATATAGCACCCCTTGGGCACATATTGCGGCGTTTTGGGATTACCTTTCACTGCTATGCAGATGATACTCAGTTATACATGCGGATAACTGCTGGTAATCTCGTTCACATAAAATCCTTAGAAGATTGCCTTGCAGCAGTGAGAAGTTGGATGTCTAGAAACGTCCTACTTTTAAACTCTGATAAGACTGAAATGATGGTTCTTGGTCCAGTGAAACATCGGCATCAATTTGACCAGTTAACGCTCAGCCTTCGCTCGTGTGTCATACATCACACTGACAAAGTGTGGAACCTTGGGGTAATTTTTGATCCTTCGTTGTCCTTTGGCCTCCACATTAGAAATATTACTAGGACTGCTTTCTTCCACCTGCGAAATATAGCGAAGATTCGTCCCATCCTGTCTATGGCTGATGCTGAGACCCTGATCCATGCATTTATCTCTTCTAGATTGGACTACTGCAATGTTCTATTTTCTGGTTTACCGCAGGCTAGCATTAGGAGTCTCCAATTGGTTCAAAATGCTGCAGCCAGACTTTTGACACAAAGCAGAAAGTTCGACCACATTACACCCATTTTGGCGTCTCTTCACTGGCTTCCTGTCCCAGTGAGATCAGATTTTAAGGTTCTGCTACTAACCTATAAAATTATTCATGGACTGGCACCCTCCTACCTAGCTGACCTAATTAAACCTTACGTACCGGCCCGGGCTTTACGTTCTCAGGGTGCAGGACTACTTTGTGTCCCTAAGGTGAATAAGAAGTCTGCAGGTCACAGAGCTTTCTCTTATCGTGCCCCTGTTCTGTGGAATGATCTCCCTGCGTCAATAAAACAGATTCTGTGGAGACTTTCAAGTCCAGACTTAAGACGCACTTATTTTCCCTTTCATATGGCTAGCATACTGGTACAGTTTTGTTTTACGCTTTTTACTATTTTAATTCATTTTATTAGTAATTGGAGCGGGCCGCGGCCTCAACTTTACCTAAATTCTGGGTCTTTTAGTGAAGTTTAGGGCTAGTGGCCGGTGATCACCTTAGTATTTCTCTGTTTTTCTTGTTGTTTAATGCTGACAAATCATACAGTATCTCTTGTTTTTCTGATGTCTGATTCTGTTTTTTTCTCTGTTTAAGGTGCAGCTCCATCCAGAAATGGGAGTTGTGTTCGTGTTGGCAATCCTCCTGTCCTGTGCGCCAATAGCATTTCTTGTATATTCGTCCGTGAATTGTTCTGTGAATTGTTCTGTAATTTATGTTTGTAGCATGGCCCAAGCAGAGGGTCACCCCTTTGAGTCTGGTCTGCTTGAGGTTTCTTCCTCAGAGGGAGTTTTTCCTTACCACTGTTGATCTGGGGGTTGGTAAGGTTAGAACTTATCTGTGTGAAGCAGTTTGAGGCAACTCGGTTGTGATTTGGTGCTATATAAATGAAAATAAATTGAAATTGAATTGAAAAATCGGTCACTCTGCATCTATACTCAGGGATTCACATTACTGCTCATCTTCCTCATCACTCATCATACTAAAGTAAACCTGAAGACAGAAATCAAAGGAAAACTAATGGGAAAATTCCAAAATTTTATAACTCAGGTTTGTACCATGGTTTTCCACAGGTTCTCTTCCTACCTGGATTCACAGGCTGGAAGCATAATGGGGGGGGGGGTTTGGGGCCCCCTGTTGGGATGTGGATGAGATCAGGTGTATAGAGATTTTGAAAGAGATGTTTCAGGATCCAGATGCTTCCTGAAATGATCTGCTGCACACTTTGTTGTTTTGCATACAGATTTCCACTGCCAGATATCCTCTCAATGTTCTCACCTACTGAGTTCACCATATAAAAAAAACTAGGCACCAGATTCAGGTATGCAGATGATGGTCTGATTGCTTTATTTCATGTTACCCCCCCCCCATAAAGACACTAAGTGCATACCCCTTACTTAGCTCCTAAATGTCCTTAGGATTGTGCACTGCAGGTGATCAAAATACAGACCACAGACTTTGATTTATGTAAGCTGACAGACATGGATCTAGGGAGCAGTTTTCACTTCCTGGTTTCTAGCTTTGGGTAGGATGAGGTAATGAGTTACAGATTCTAGTTACATAGTGTTGTTCTGTATAAGAACTACATTAAAAACATTATCAACATTCTATAGACGGTTTTTAGTGGAAATCTTGCACTTTTTAACTACCATGATACAAAGTTTTAGCAGCAGGAGTTTAGGGTCCTGTCCCACTGGGGAGAGGACTAATTGCGCATGAATTGAGTACACAAATTGCGGGCGTTCGTTGTCATCCGCAACAAAAATGGCCAAAAATGACAAATGTCCCAGTATGAATTACGGATATATTGATAATATATGGCGAATATATGATGAACAATCACGGTTATATAACGCATGTAGTGAGGAAATGGGTCAGACGCATTGAGATTATCACGGCAGTATTACGGGTGTATTATGAATGTATTGCGCACGTGTTGCGCGTGCACTCCATCTGCATTGCGGTCATAAAATAAGCTCACTCGGGCCGTTGACATCACTATTCACACCAACAATATAGCCTCTGGAGCATTTGCTGGACTTGGACAAGTTGATCACAGAGTTAATGTTTATGTTGTCATGCGAGGGTTAACTGTTCATGAGTTTGGGGAGTGGGAGGGGGGAAGCCGCTTGGGGTGTGAGACGGTGTTTTTTGGCTAAACAGCAACTCTTTCTTTTGTTGGTGTTAAATAAAAGTCCTGGATTGCAGCAGCTACGTCTTTGTGGATCTACACAACTGGACCGGCACTGACTGGCAGGTATGTCGCTTTCTGCCACATATAGTACTTTGGGTTTACTTGACGTGTTTGTGCATTCACAGATTGTCCACAAATCAGCTACAAAGCAGATGAGATAAAAACACTTTATTTGTGGCCAATTTGTATGCATTCGCTACAACATATTTTAGTTTGTGATGTGGACATGATGGGCACAATATATATGTTTTACACACTGTCCTCTGTCAAGCTGCAAATCCCTGTCAGTTGCGGATATCAGCGGTTAATGGCAGATACACAGCGCATAGAGTAAGTATGTATGGAGTATGTAAGGCGGATGTTATCCACATCCAGATTTTTGAGCAGCTCAAAAATCCTGGCTGCGGACATGCGTGCCTCTGTGGATGATCACGGGCGTGTTCGGATGACGGCCGACTCATACAGGCATGTTACACGGATATTGCGGATGTTTGGCGAATATGGGCCAATTTTGTGCGCAATCCATATGCAAATTCTCCTAAACGCCAGTGGGTCAGGGCCCTCAGTGTGGAAGTCGAGTAGACGCTCTACTTTAAGTTTCACTCAGTCTTTCTGCTCAGGACTCTTACACAAACAACAGACGTAACTGTCGTTTATACTTTATATGAAACTAACAGTGTATCAACGGGTGTGAGATGATTTGTGATGTACACCAAGCCCCAACCTCCGCCCGTCGAAAATGTGAATATTCTGTTTAATAATCAAATATGTGACTGACAAATTTCTCATTTACTTCTCTTCACAGTCGGTGTAAACACGGCCATCCTATTTATAGCCACAGCATGGCAGCTTGTAGATTAATCAGAACAGAAACACAAATGTGAATATTCTGCTCACTGTGCAAGAAAACATCGTAAATATGTCCATCTGGAGAGCAGTGACCCATCAGCACACCAAATTTGCCAGCTAGGGTCAAAAGCAGCGCGCGCACACACACACACACACACACACACACACACACACACACCCACACACACACACACACACACACACACACACACACACACACACACACACACACACACACACACACACACACACACACACATTTTCCTCTTTATAAAATGCTGAATCTGTGTAATCTTATCTCAGTCACTTGAATCACTTGGGGAAATATTGAGGCCCTGTTAAGCTGAGTTCAGGAGGTCTTCCTTTTAACATGGACTCCAGGAAAAACATTCAGAACAACTTCTGAAATACTCTGGAGAAGTGTTTCAAGATATTCACCACTAATGTGTAACTGTAATAACCACACACAGGACCCCAGAGCAGAGAGCACTACAGGAAATTGGCAAAAGCTGGTTTTATTCATGCTAGTTGATTCAGGAACAGTCAGTAATTCCAGTAACGATTGTCCGTACAGTAACACCTTCTAGTCGGATACAGGTGATGAGGACAATTGATGAAACAGCCGAGGGTTCAGTGCACAGGAAAACACTCATCAGGTGAAGCTGTCTGATAAGGGAGCAGCAGTGAACAGGAAGTTATGCTACAGGAAATAAAAACTGAGCAGATGTGCTCCATGTTTAAGAGCGTGAGGGATAATAGAGATGGAGGGAATTTTCATGAGAAAGACGTGAGGAATAATTAATGCAACTCAAAA
Organism: Thalassophryne amazonica; assembly: GCF_902500255.1. NCBI lineage: Eukaryota > Metazoa > Chordata > Actinopteri > Batrachoidiformes > Batrachoididae > Thalassophryne > Thalassophryne amazonica. Next base: position 8,483,946 of record NC_047110.1, on the reverse strand, counting down.
ATATAACAGAGGAAATGATACTAAAGACACAAACCCAAAGATCAGGAAAAAAAACCTCCACATACGTGAACTGTGACATTAATGTTTTAAGTTTCATTCAAACTACTGAACACTATTAAAAAATAAATAAATTGAGTGAAAAGATTTGTAGAATCGTAAGACTTGTAGTGCAGACACCACACTCGAGATGATGTGTTTGTGAATGCCGCTGTGGCTACACACAGAGTGTGTCAGATTAAATGTTTGTAAGTACCATCCAGGTACTGTAAGTGACTAACCAGCATTATCATGTGTTGTATTTCAGTGGATCTGTTTGAAATCAGAGAGATTCGTCCAGGAAGAAACTCAAAGGACTTTGAACGGTTCAAAGATGGAAAGGACAAACATGATGAAGATACCTGCTTCACAATCTTCTATGGCTCACAGTTTGTCCTGAACAGCCTGAGTCTTGGAGGTGAGGTTTTAATTTTAATTGATTGATTAATTTTTTTGTGGGACACACTAATTGTGAGCATAAAATTATTGGAGGCTGTGGCTGAGGTGAGTTTTATTTTGAAACTTTATTGTGCGTGTTGCATTGGCAAATGGTTCTGCAGATGGTGGAACCTTAAATGCAAAGTCATCCATCCTCTCTGCAGTCTGTCAGTGATGATTAAACATCTCCTTTGTCTTTCTCCTAAAATCCATAATAATTTCACATTTTCTTTACTTTAAAATTGGGTTATTAAGGGAACAGCACACAACCACCGCTCACTCTCAGTCCTGCAGACGGTCTCATCGCTGGTAAAATGATCTTGTGTCATTTGCAAATTTTATATTCTTCACAGAGCTGAACTACATTACAGTCTAGATTACATACAATGAATACACAAGGTGTGCGGGGAAAACAACTTTGAGGAGCACCCTTAGTACCACTGTTGGCAATGTGGTTTGACAGTCTCAGTGACAAAAGGTTTTCAGAAATTTTTGGATTGAGGGATTTGTTTGTCAACATTCAGTGTTTGACAAATTACAGGCCATCTTGAAATAAATACTAATAGTACTTATTCAAAGGCTAAGCACAACTGAGGCTGAGTTGGATGAGTTGGTTGAGAACCTGCCTTCACAATGGAACCAAAGATTCCCTTGAAAAAAAAAAAATCAGCATCCAGTGTGCCAGTCAGTTTTACTGTCTCCAGCATTGCCGGAGCTACAGTTCTTTTACCCAAATGGACTTTCTCTGGAGACAGTCTCTGTCTACTCCAGGGTTTTCTGCTTCTCCAGAGTCTGTGCTGGAGTTTGCTGGACTCCTGCAGTCTGCCTTAAATTTTCCTGAGTTTGCTGCAGCGACAGAGCCCGATTCAAAGGATGCTGCATAGTCCAGCGGATATGCAGGACTATGCAGCGGATAGTCCTAGCGGATTCTATCCGGTTCACTTCCGGATAGAAGCATGGCTAACTAATGTAGTTGCGATGATTTGTATTTCGTAATTGTCATTTCATGATGTTCATTAAAATCTTCCTTTTTGTCAAGCTTAAAATAGGAGTTTAAGAGTTATATGGTTTAGCTTGTTCATTTAACTTTGATCTGAAAATTGTCTGGATTAGACATGACTTTGCATTTTATGCTGTAGGACAGTAAATGCTTGTACATTTGTATGGTTATAGATTAAGCCCTTATATATCAGATTTCTTGGAATCCTTTAAACTTTGCAATGGTGTATCTCAGGAATTGTGCATCATACAGACATGTAACTATGCTTAAAATGTGCAGAATAGCCATATTTCTATTCACTAGTAATACAATATTTTGCTCTAACTAGTCATAGTTTTGTGTTATTTGCAAAAAAGTGGCAGCCATCTTGGACGCCATCTTGAATAACGCAAGAACCGTGCAAGATCTGAGGCGGGTCTTGCTTTTATATGAAAGAGGACATAGATAGCTACATTCGTGCCAAATTTCGTGCTTCTATCCGGAAGTAAACGATTCTATCGAAAATTGACGCATATCCGCTGGACTAGCAGCGACAGAGCCCGATTCAAAGGATGCTGCAGAGACAGAGCCTGATCCAAAGGATGCTGCAGCGACAGAGCCTGATCCAAAGGATGCTGCAGCGACAGAGCCTGATCCAAAGGATGCTGCAGCGACAGAGCCTGATCCAAAGGATGCTGCAGCGACAGAGCCCGATCCAAAGGATGCTGCAGCGACAGAGCCTGATCCAAAGGATGCCCACTGCAGAGTTTTCTGCAGGTATGAAGCCTGCTCCAGAGGATGTTACAGCCACAGAGCCCTCTAAACTAGAGGCTGCAGAGTTCAATGAACTAGAGTTCACTGAAGAGGAAGCTGTCAAAGTACAGCGCACCCCACCTGTTCCTGTTACTGACTTTAATATGGTCCATGGCTGGCTTGATCTTCTTGTTTCATTTTGCTCTTTTCTGGGGTTATTCTGCCATGTGGGTCTTTGCTTTGTTGCCTGCATAATGTTCTGATGTTCTTTGGTCGTGACTGGTGATATGACTGCTGTGAGATCAGATAACGGTCACTGACAAAAAACAAAGCTTCAGCAGCAAATTCCACAAGGACTCAGAAATGGGCAGACTGTCATCAGAAACTGTAAGGATGAAACAAAGGCCAGAAGGAAAGTCAAAGTCTTCATATGTCAGAAATGTCACAGAGGATGTAAATCTAAGATCGGTCCACATAGTCAAACAAGATGATCCTTCTGGTGCCACACCACAGCCATTACAAGCTAACGTACACATCAAAGCCATTTCTTTTCAGATTTCATCAAGTGTTTAAAACTGTAGCATTTTCCACAGATACATACACATAAGATATCACCTTGTATCAACATTAATGTTCATGATCAGCCTGTTTTCTCAAACATTTTCATTTTCTGATATATTTCTAATACAGTTGAGCCAGAATGCCACTCACACCAGCAGAAAGGCAAAACATTTGCTGTGAAGGGCCACATGAGAACACTATCAAAAAGCCCAGGCAAATGCAGGGCTGTGCTTTGAGTGGTGGCCACGAAGTTTGAAATAAAATCATCAGAACAGATCAAGACGTAACGGGACCAAATAACTGAACACTGAGAGGAGTCCAGGAATGGATGGCCCTGGGAAACGGGATGTGGTGACGGTACGAAATGAAAGTGGGAAATCTAAGTTTCAGAAGCGCCATGTTTATATGTCCATCAAAGAGACTTATGCTGTTTTCAAGGAAGAAAATCCAGAAATTAGGCTCAGCAAGTTTGCAGAAATAAGATCCCTAGATGTTCTTCTGAGTTCACAAACCCCATCAAATGTTTACACATGCATCTAGTACGAGGTCTTGATTATGGCACTTTATGCTGTACACCAACTTGTACCAGATATCTTAATTCGTTGTATTGAGGTTTCAAATCCTGCAAAATGTCAGAGTTCACCACTATGTGTGAGGTGTCAACAACATTAAGACACAGACAACAGCATCAACATCACAAGGTAAAACTCTTGTGAATATGTTATATGGGTTTATAGATGTTGTGATTGTGTTTGTTCAGCCCAGTCTCAACTTTTTTGTTTTTTTTTTGTGCTCCCGTGACGAAATGAGTCAAATTTTTGATTTTTTTTTTTTTTAAACTCACTATTACAAACCCTACTCCTACCCCCAGCCCCAACCCTAACCTTAACCACCCCGTCCCCCTGCTTCACTTTTAATTTCGTGCAGCATCACTGAATGAATTAGAATGAATTTGTGCTGCTGTGACGAAAATGAGGCGCTTTTCATCACAATATCACAAACCAATAGATTAATGTATATTTGGTGCTGCTGAATCACGACTTGCTGGGAGACCAGGTTGGTTTGTTTTATATAAACATGCGAGAAGCTCATGTTGTTTCTCTGTTATTTTCGATGGGAATCGCTGTGAGCTGCGATCACTTCCTGTTCATGTTGTTGTGAAGGAAAGTGAAGTTTGCTCTTTAAGGTCTTGCTTATTGTCCTTTGCAACACTGTTTGTGCTGTTTGTTCCAGAGTAATATATGTAAAATGCGTTTCTGATGTTCCACACAAGTTAAACGTAGCAGACATGGATTATTTGGAAGATTTGTTTTAGCAAGTTTTCAGGGGTGTCATGCAGCAGTCTCTTGTAAATGTGATGAAAGGCATAAAAATGTACATTTTGGTTGTATAATGTTCATTTGCAGTTGTCATTGTGTGGTTTCTCCATGTTGTTTTGAATGCAGCGGCTCTCAAGGGATTATAGTGTCTCGCAATCAGACCAATACTCAAAAGACTTCCCTGCTTCTTGTTTGTCCTGAGAGGAGGAGTGCTGCTGGTTTGGAGAATGCAGCCAAGATGTATGTGGATTTCAATACAGGTAGCCCTTACCCAAAAACAAATGTAAAGGTGAATAAGCAAGTAAAGTGGATGATATGGCAGGAAAACAGTGGAAGGCTGAGTGCTGCATTATTATTTGGCTGTTTAAAAATAAATAATAATAAGCTGATACAATGCACTTGGTTTCATACTTACTCGTCATGGAAGTCACACACTTCCGGTGCTCTCCGAGGTCAGCAATTTACTCATTTATGAGAGCTTGTTTAATTTAAGTATCCCCAGACTTCCCTTTGTTGTGATGTGTGACACACAAATAAAACATTTCTTCAGTCAATATTTTTGAGTATGTAGCTGTCACGGAAGTCACATTTTCTTCCTGAATACTTTTCTATGAATATGTAGTCAGAACTGAAAAAAATTGCTGACGAGACTAAGGAGCTATATAATGTCCACAAAATAACTGAGTAACATTTTAATTTTTTCTGGAGTTTGAGAGCCATATAACATTAATTTCGATCAAATTTAAGTAGCTTTTGTCATGGAAGTCACCTTGGAATGGCTGACCAGAGTCCATATGACTGCTGGTTGAAAACAAATATAAATAAGTAAGAAAATGGTGTGACCACTTTTCACCTTTAAAAATGCAGAACTGTTTTAGGTGGTTTTACAAACATCAAGCTAAATATTTTGCTCAATGTTGAGTCAAATATGCACCTTAATAAAAGAGCTAATTGTTCCTCCCTGAAAGACAGATTAATATAGCGTCCACTGATAGACATTTAGCACGTTAAGGGCGTGTTTATTCAAATTTACAATTCATGGATGTTTTGTCAGTCATCACTCATCTTCAACCACTGACTGGGGGGTCCCGAGGTGTTCCCAGGCCAGTGTGGACATATAATCTCTCACCTAGTCCTGCATCTTCCCTGGGGTCTCCTCCCAGATGGACGTGCCTGGAACACCTCCCTAGTGTGGCATTTTGTATGTTTTCTATAAGAGTTACAGTTAGATAAGATAAGACTTTATTGATCTCACAGTGGAGAAATTCACGTTACATCAGCTCTTAATAAACACACAAGATGAGTGCAAGTAGAAGAAAATGTGCATCAAACAGCGTGTGCAAAGATAAGCAATAATAATAACACTTAACAATACAATAAAATAAGAAAATCAGGTACAAATAAAAAATATATATACATATATATAAGTATATATGCATATATAAACATAATTGGAATTAAAAAATAGGAGCATCTTATTTACAATATGTGAAGTGGAGTTTAGATGTGATAAGGTGACATTAGTGCTGGAATTTGTAAACAAGTTATTGCACGATTTGTGAACATATTACTGCATGTGGTTATTTCACAGTGTTATTGTTCAGTCTGACAGCAGCAGGGAGGAACGACCTGCGGCGTCGTTCCTTCTTGCACTGAAGGTGCCTCAGTCTGTCACTGAAGGAGCTACTCAGCTCCACTACAGTCCGGTGCAGAGGGTGAGAGAAGTTGTCCATGATGGATTTGAACTTGGTTAACACCCTCCTCTCAGCCAACTCCTCCAGAGAGTCCAGAGGACAGCCCAGGACAGAGCTGGACTTCCTGACCAGCTTGTTCAGTCTCTTTCTCTCCCGCTCTGTGCTGCCCGGGGCCCAACAGATGAAAGCATAGAGGAGAGCAGAGGCTACAACAGAGTCATAGAAAGTCTTAAGCAGAGGTCTGCTCACTCCAAAGGATCTCAGTCTCCTCAGGATCTCAGTTGTATATAAAGACCTCCGCCAGGGCTGGGCCTTGTCACCCACCTGTTTGTGATTTTCATGGTCAGGATATCGAGGCGTAGTCGGGGGGGGAGGGTTTCCAGTTTGGTGGGCTCAAAGTCTTATCACTGCCTTTTGTAGATGATGTGGTCTTGTTGGTTTCATCGGCCTGTGACCTCCAACACTCACTGGATCAGTCAGTGGAGCATGAGATTGGCTGGAGAATCGGTGCAGCAGGGGCGGTGTTGCATTCACTCTACCGTACTGTTGTGATGAAAAGGGAGCTGAACCAATAGTTGAAGCTCTCAATCTACTGGTCAGTCTTCATTCCTATTCTCACCTATGGTCATGAGGGTTGGGTCATGACAGAAAGAACTAGATTGCAAGTACAAGCAGCCAAAATGGGCTTCCTTAAGAGGGTGGCTGGTGTCTCCCTTAGTGGTAGGGTGTGAAGCTCGGTTATCCGTGGGGAGCTCGAAGTAGAGCTGCTGCTCCTTCGCATTGAAAGGAGCCAGCTGAGGTGGTTTGGGCATCTGGTAAGGATGCCCTCTGGGAGGCGTTCCAGGCACGTCCATCTGGTTTGGGAGGAGACCCTGGGGAAGACCCAGGACTTGGTGGAGAGATTATTTCTTCACACTGGCCTGGGAACACCTTGGGAGCCCCCAGTCAGAGTTGGTCAGTGTGGCCTGGGAAAGGGAAGTTTGGTGACCCCTGCTGGAGCTGTTGCTCCCACAACCTGATCCCGGATAAGTGGTTGAAGATGAGCAATGAGTGAAACAATACGTTACACAAAAACCTTACAGAGATTAAACATACCACAGCAAAAACAGCATACTGAAAAGCAGGCTAATCTCCTGTGCTGTTGCTCCAGGAAGTGTTCAACATTTAACGCTTCTGGTTTCAGTGTCGACTTTCCACCAAATTCCTGCAAGATCTTGTTTATTCATGGGATCTCCTCTTTATTTGTAATTTTTTTTTAATTGAGATAAACAAAAAGTTATACAAAAACCTTATTGAGATTAAACATGCCACAGCAAAAACAACATACTGAAAAACAGGTTAATCCCCTGTACTGTCCAGGAAGTGCTCAATATTTGTAATTTTTTTGATAGTTTCTGGTGTTTTCAAAAATTTGTGGAACTGGATTAAAAGTTTTTGTGAATTTACAAAAAGTTAAGCCCCCGTTACACATAGCAAGAATGTGCAGGAACCAGGCCGAAACGGCAAATATTACCATCATTGGATGCACACTACTGGACACCTTTGCTTAAGGTTTGCTGGCAGTGGGCCAAGCAACACAACTCTGTAGACCGTGATGTCAGTTGGATTATCACATGGGATTTAATTTTTTCAGCCGGGGTGAGGCTTTTCACCACAGGCTGTGGTTTGGTTCCTGTGCGCTCTGCGCTATGAAACAATCGTGGTTCCGTGTTGGAGGTGAGTTTCATGTTTAACACTCCGGGGCCGACGCCGTCATATACGACGGCTAAGACCAAGCTTCACTAAATTATAAATAACTTTTTAATGATATCAGATAGAAACGTACTTTTTTTTGCTGAAAAGTTAACTCAGCGGACCTTCGAGTCAGCCATCGGCCATCTTTGTATTCCTCATAGAAGCTGTGTGATGACGTGCGCAATGTGAGTGTCCAATCGGAATTGGTTCACCATCACATGGTTTTCCAAAATCCAATTGTAGGGCAGATTTACCTCACGTGTGTCAGGATTTGGACTTTGTGTGTGGGTTAGTTGGTTTGCTTTTGTATCTGTCTGTCTCTTGCACTGCTTTTCTGCTTGTGTTTTCCCTGTCCTGCTTCTCTTGGTTCGGCATGGGGGGGCATTTCCCTCTGTGCTGGACATGCCCTGTCTCTGGAAGTTTCCTCACACCTGTCCCTGATTTGCTGCTCATTACCTGGGGCTTTATAAACCGCACTGTGTGCCTGTATTCCTCCCCTGATCGATGTGCCTTGTGCCTCTTTCTAGCTCTTTCTGGTGTTTCTTGCCTTGACCGCCTCATCGTGTTTTGACTACTTGCTTGTGTACTTGGACCATGCCCTTGCCTGATGATTGTGTTACTGTTGCTCTTTTTGGACTACCTTTTTGTGTACTGACCCCTGCCTACGAATCAAGTAAATGCCACTATTATACAGAGCTGTTTGTCCGCGTCCTCTAATTGTGTTCTGCCTGCATTGCCAGTAGAACCTGATAATGTGAAAAGCCAAAGATCGTTTTCAGGGGTGATATGTTACTAGTTGGCCCATTTGAATAGCCCCCTCGGTGCTCCAATGAGTACATCCAGTGCGCCCTGCGCCCTTACGCACAGCAATCGGTGAAAGCATGAGCAGAAGGAGAGCCTCTGATGACAGTCTCACATGCTCAAACAAAGAGTGTGTAACTGTCAGGATTGCTCCACTAGTTTGCACGTGAATGTTACTGGATAACTCTGTTGCTTTCTCAGCATAAAGCACTGTTCACCATATCAATGGAGCGAGGGGGAGGGCCACTCCTCAGACTGTACGGAGCCAAAATGGGCCAAAGTGTGAATGAAAGCTGCTTTAAGCTGGGCTTACACTGTGCGAGTTTTGGCCCTTTTTCAGCCAATTTTTGACTTGTGCGAGAATTTTTTGGATCGCACCGAGTTTCAGCTTAATCGTGCGTCCTGCATCGTGCAGTCTACATGGAGTAACAAGCTGTGTTTAACATCTCACGACCACCTCGGAATCGTATGATTGGTTGAAAATCAAACCTGTTTGATATTTTGGTCGGCCGTCATGACTCGTGAGGGTTCCGTGCTGTAGAAGCAGCGCTACAAGCGTCTACGTGCTGATTACCTCATGCACTGTGCATGTGCAAACACCGGAGAGAGCAAACAGTGATCTCATGTAAAGTCTTGTGTTTTTTTTTTTTTATTGCGTTCCCTCGCAATATCCTAATATCATATTAAAGTTCATGCCTATCAGCGGGCACAGTGAGTGGAATCAGGTGGTGGGAGACTGAATGTATATGCGTGCGTGCACACACACACAGCAGACAACAGGATTTACGACAGATGAGGGAATAAGTTGCTACACCTTGCACAGCTGTAAGACTCTGTATGAAATATGGTTTATTTATACAACAGTGTAAGTAGCAACACCTGTTATGAATGTTTGTTTTCTTTTTTACCGTCCTCTCATGAATCATGTTGCTGTCTGCTGTGTGTGTGCACGTGCATATGCGTTCAGTCTCCCCCCACCTGATTTCACTCACTGTGTGCGCTGATAGGGATGAAATAAATTTTGTTTAGAAAAGAAAAAAGCTCCTGTTACGTTTTGCTTCTGGAAACACGAGCCCGACGTGTGGTTTTTGAACGTACAATGTGAGCAGTCAGATGGCATCAGAGCACCGGGCTGTACAGTGTGAGAACATGAATCGTGTGCTCTGAACTTCCTGCGGTTTTGTCGCACACTTTGAGCTGGAGCCAAGTACAACGATTGAAAATATTGTACAGTCTATCGCCCAGCCTTAGGAGCAGCGCAGAACACTCCAAAACACAGTAGAAATAGAAGTTTGTGTTGTAACCTTTGTGTAATAGCAGACAGAAATTGCTTTGAGATGAAGACAAAAAAAAAAAAAAACCTGAATCTTGAACCTTTTTGTTGTACAGTCTTTCACACAAGTCCTCAAATTACCTTTAGAAAGTTTCAAAACAGTTGTTTACTATAGTTTGCTGTGTGTTTTGAATAAATGTGTGTGGAAAATAATTTTCTGCTTTACTTTTTTCTTTCTTATTTTTGACTGTAAACCTTTATTACACTTATAAAACACAACAAAAGCATATATATTATGAAAGCACAGGTTGTCCTGAAAAAAGAGACATAAAACTTGATTGTGGGATGTAGGGAGAGCTGTTAACAGCAATAATAAATCATTTATGCCAGGCGAGTGAACTGTCCAAAAAATGCCCTCGGACCCCAGAGGGTTAATAACATTGTCACGGCCTGGGATACAGTTCCACATCACACCTTATAAAGAGTTTAGATGGTGATCAGGTAATAATATGCATATTACATTGGTGAGATCCATTCAGCTCCGTGCCTGACACCATGACGCATTACTGCACATGAGACCACAGAGAGGCGCAGCAGCACATGGTACTTTCAGTTTGAATGTGCGCTGTTCACATTCAGTGTATATGATGAATGTGTGCCACATACATGTTATTTATTACATATCAACATTTCCTTTGCTGTCCCTGGCCAGGGTCCAGTGGAGGTGGACATCCCACAGCATGTCGGCAGGCTTTGCTGTGATTGATTGATCTCAGAGCTCAATCAACTGCGATCAGATCATTTCAGATGCAGTTTTGATGCGTCAGAATATGTAGACTGCGATCAGATGATGAAAAACCTGCATATAGACCACTGTCAGTACGTTCCATCATGATGGCGCCAAGATTGTTTTAAACATGTGCAATGCACTCAGGACAGCCGAACAAATGGGATCAAATATGTAGATGCTCACAGACTTCCGTCTGTTGGTCTTCGAACCCCAAGTCAGTATTTCCTGATTGTGGCCGGATGTGTGATTCTGACACAATTCAGCCTCAATTGGTGTATGTGTGATGGGGTATTACTGTTTGAAAACGACGTAACGTTACAAAAAAGAGAAAAACACTTATCTGTCAACTTGCCGCTCTTAATCTGAAACGTTTCACTAGTAAGTTATCTTATGAAATTAAAACTTGACCAGCCTTAAAAAGTTATCTGGCTCACACTGGCTCACAATCTGGCTCACAATTACAACCTGCACCCTCTTGGCCGTTTCTAGAAAAAGTTGCCCACCCCTGATCTAAGATGTTTTCATTTCTACAACTTGCTTCTATTTTCCCAGAAAACATAATGGCACCCATGGCCAGTATTTACAGTGTCTTATAGCTCATTCTCTGACTAATATAATATGGTCAGTGCCATTTTTGTAAAGCTTTTGCATAATGTATTGTATAACCAACGGGTATTTCTGTTAGTAGTAGTAGTAATATAATAATAATAATTATAATTATTATAATAATAACTAGTGTGTTTATTATTTATAAATTGTTTAGATTCTTGTTATCATAAATGGACTGTATTTATATAGCACTTTTTCATCTGCATCCGACGCTCAAAGCGCTTTACAAGCGCTTTTTATTCACCCCAATGTCAGGGTGCTGCCATACAAGGTACTCACTGCACACCAGGAGCAACAAGCACTTGCCCAAGCACCCTTAGTGATTTTCCAGTCAGACTGGGATTTGAACCGAGGATCCTCTGGCTTAAAGCACAATGCTTTAACCACTAGACCATCACCTCCCATACACATTATTATTATTGTTATTATCATTATCAGTATTATTATTATTATTATTATATTTCATTGTTATTTCTATTTTGTCATTTCATTTTTAAATGGACCACAATGGAAATACATGTTTTCACTTTTTTGTCATCCATGTATTTTAACATATTTATGAACTTACTAAACATTGAACTTACTAAATAACGTCATGCTCACACATGCGCATGTATGTACGCATGCACGCATGCTTTTAATATAAAGATGATTTACCGCCCCCTGCTGGAGTGGCGTGTTACTCCAGAATATAATTAGTAATGTTAGCTAATATCCATAGTTTCTCCAAAAATATTAGTCCTATCAACATTCTATTTTGACAGCATTCATCCTTGACCAAAAATACATAAGCATACCAAACGGATGTCAGCTGTCCCCAGTTGCACACACAGAACTTTTTGTTTTTTTTTTTCTGCATTCTGCTGCAAGCAGGTGCTTTTAATTTTTACACACACACAAACAGAGACAGTGATGGGAGACATCAAAAGCAATACTCTTTTCACTAATGGTAATGGCAACATGACACAACTAAACTGACTAATCGAATTGAACTACAAAAAAACACAATCAATCAATAAAACTTACAGTACTGTTAAACTTAACATGAACAACAGTAACAACATATAAACCCCCAAAACCCTGAATTCCTATGGTCCATTGCAGCACAATGTGCATTGTTTATTGATTAGCTAAAATTGTTAATTTCCCCCCAAATATTAGTACTATCAATGTTCTGTTTTTGCAACATACATCCTTGACCCAAAATACGTAAGTATACCTAACGGACAATGTCAGCTCTTCCTAGTTTCTACGTGATTGAAGCCATACACATGCACACAAGCATGCACACAGAGGCCACTTGGCTATTATAATATTGATAATGATGAATAAATAAATGAAAACATAAATGCAAATGTGCATAAAAGAAGAACATTTCAATTAAATCATCAGTAAATCAGCCTGTGGCGGTTTGTCAATTGGGGCGCTGGAGCGCCGCCTTGTCTGAAATTTGACAGAAGAAAATCTACATAAACATAGCAAAATTTGTCATTATACTATATTAAAGAATGGAAGTAAGCATTTACTTTTCCATGAGACGATAGATAACCTGTCAGCATCTGTCATCATTTAAGGTTTCACAATATATGAATTAATAACTACGATGTTTTGAATTTGTAATTTATTAATGGGGGGTGGGCGGTGGTCTAACAGGAGTCAGTGCCAAGCCTTGAGGTATTTCTGATTGGCCACCTCAAATCTGCCTGCAGGGTGCACAGAACTGCACCTCGGACACACTTTTTTATTCATAGTGAATTGTATTGTTTTTGTGATTCTTTTCCTCATGTGACTGGACAATTAACGCTGTCAGTCAAATACACGTCGTCACTGCAGCAGATGTGCAATGATCATGCATGCCCTTTCTCTCTGCTCCTGGTGTTGAAAATAGCAGCTTGTGGATCTACAGAAAACCTGGTTATTTCATTATCAAACTAGAAGCACTCAGAGAGTGGAAACCTCCGCCAAGGCCATGGGGTCACTGACGCCATAACATCTACACACTGTGGAATCATTGAACCTAAAAAAGTCTAACAATGATGTTTGCTCAGTAGTAAAAAAAAGTTTTGTCTGCTGTGACTGGATAGCATGTATCCTTAGCACTTGGCATTACAGTTTATTGCAACTTGCACATTTCCCAGAAGCTACTGTCATCTGAGCACTGATATTGATATTGCTGTTGTGAAAGTGTCGTGACACGGACCCACAACAGGGGGCGTTAATGAACGGACAATGGATAAGCCAAAAAGTATCAATTTAATGTTGTGAATCGCACAACAACGTACAGACAATAACAATATGGTGGACTGTCAATCATACACCAGGTGACGTGTGGGCAGGCTCGACGATAGAAGACGCCTGGAGAGAGAAGAGCTGGATCCCCACACAGCTTCCAACACCAACGGAGCTGAAGAACACCGGAGCCGCCAAGCCCTGCGCCCCAGGTGGCCGCTGTCTTCAGCAGTCAGACCCGGTACTGCTGGCAGAGAACAGTCCAGATGAGTGTGAGTTCGCACACTCAGTAATCCCACAGTCTGTATTAAGTAAAGGAGGGAAAACCTCCACCTCCAATCACACACACTCGTGCAGCTCCTGGTCAACCACTTATCTGGGTTGGGGTGTGAGGCGAAGCCGTCGCTGTCACACCAAACGCCAATCCCTCAGATAAGGACACACTCCAGGAAAACGGCTGCAACAGAAGTTCAGGTTATTACACACAAAGTGTCAGTCAGCAGAGAAATTACCTGAATGGTAGTTGATTTCTCGGCGAGGAGGTGGAGTTGCAGTCCGGTCTTTGTAGTGGTGGTGATGGGTGACAGCTTGTGTTGATTAATGACAGCTGTCACCTCCAGCAAAGCCGACGCCCTCTCGTGCTTGAAGCCCGCACTTCAAGCAGGGCGCCATCTTGTGGTGGTGGGCCAGCAGTACCTCCTCTTCAGCGGCCCACACAACAATTGCATGTGCTTATAGACAAAAACAAATAAGAGACAAAATTCAATTTATTATTCAACTAAACTGCAAATATATGAATTTTTTAACATTTATGAAACACTTCTCTAAATAAATAACAGTCAATTCTGAAATAGAACTATTTTTTAAGTGTTGCATGTGCTACATAATGAAGTGCACCTTCTATATATTCAGTGAAGTGCACCGTAGCAGAATATATGTGACAGTAAGGTGCTGATGTCAGCCTCTGGGTTTTCTGGATCCTAGGCGTGATTCATCAACACCTGGGAGTGGATTTTGCACCTTGTGTACTTTGTTCAGTGATGTGCACTGAACCAGAGCTTAACCACTGCTGAGTATACTGCTGACTCATCACTTTGCTTTTGCTAAGTGAAGTAATCTGGATAGTGATATTCATTGCCACTAAAATATAATAATGCCAAATGATAGTCCTTCATCTAATAAATTCATTGTGCTCCCCAGCCCTGTGTAGTTTGTCATGAGGGATTTCCTCTTTGCAGTGTGTTGTATTTGACATCGTTTACTAACAAGGCCATAGGGTCACTGACCCTAAAGAGATTCCCTCCTTGGCACAGTGATCTATTCAACAATTCAGTGTTACAACCAAAACTATGACACATACACTTTTCTTTCCTTTATATTTGACATCCTTGACCATGAAAACATACCACTACAACTTGGAATCACTTTTATGTCTTTATTAGTTCAAAGGTTATTGTATAAAAACGATTTTTCGGTAATGGCGGTTTTCTTCTGGATCTAGCTCCATAACATTTGAAGCTACATCAAATCTGATGACACCTTACTGAATCAATAGAGATTCAGCTACAATTTGGTGTTAGTTGTGCATCTCTAGCTTCATTTGTCACCTCACACTGACACATTTTCTATTTTCCCTATATTTTTGCATATTCTGGATCACCAGATCCGGAATCCGGATCCGATCATCACCAAACTTTGTTGTTTGATAGAACATTTGACTCTGTTACACCCTAATTTTTTTCAATCCTTTCTGCCTTGTTTTTGTGGCGTTAGAAACTAGAATGTCAAAATTCCCCCTATCCCGCAATGGCGAAGAATCCTTTAAAAAATTCCTGGATCCGGATTGTGTTCCAGATCACCACTAAAATTTAATTACTTGTTCCTCTTGTCATTTCCAACCACTCCACAAAATTTAATCAAAATCTGTTCAAAACTTTTTGAGTTATCCTGCTGACAAACAGACAGACAAATAAACTTGACCGAAAACATAACCTCCTTGGCGGAGGTAATAACTCTTCTCAAGTTGTTCACTGGAAGAGAAAAAGAGGGTATAGGAGCTTGTACTTGATCGACCTGACTTACAGATACAGCAGCAGGCGAGTGATCGGGGCGAGCTCACACCCGGGGCTTCTCCTGCTCATGCTACACTAAGCAGAGCTGGCTAACAGGCTGGAGTGTGAGTTACTGCAGCCTGTAACTTCCGCTGTTTGCCGTTTCAAACTGTCGGCACCGAAGCAGTGTGGACCACAGCGGGGGTTCGAGATCTGAAGCACCTCTCTAAGAAATGCAAACGGCATGAGAGCAGCCAAAGCCATTTAGACAACTGTTGGGGCTGACTTTTTTTTGACAGCGCAGCAGAGCTGAACAGTTTGATGAAGGCTGCAGGATTAGCATCAGGAGGCACAAGAAAGAGGTGACCAAAAATCAACACATTCTATCTCCAATAATAGACTGTTACATTTTGTGGAGCCTTTGAGTTGGCTTTAAGAGGCCATGATGAGAGCGAGAGCTCAGACAGCCCTGGGATTTTCCGTGGCTTGGTGGACTTTGTTGCCTCTCTTGACAAGGCACCTCCAGGCACCTGGAGAACGCCACAGTATTCAAGGGGACCATCATAAACAGTTCAAAATGAGCTGCTGGACTGTATGCTGTCTGTTGTCAAGGAGGAAATCATCAAAGAAGTCTAGAGCAGTGAGTTTTTATCCATTCAGGCAGATGGAACTTATTACCACTTAATCCCAACTTCAAGAAACAACCTGCATTAAAGATTTTTTTGAGTTCATCCCCGTGCAGTCAGCTACAGCAGAGTCCATCTCCACAGCACTGAAAGAGCGTCTTGCTGCCATTCTTCCTGAAGATCAGAAAGTCTTCTCATTTGTCAGGCGTATGATGGAGCCGGCGTGATGAGAGGAGCCACTGCAGGCCTTCAGAGGAAGATACAAGACCTGGACCCCAACGGCCACGACATCCACTGCGACGCACATCAGCTCGGCCTGTTCATGCCACAGGCCACCGCTCACATATCCAAAGTAAGGATCTTCTTTTCTAAACTTTTTGGCTTCACCAGCTTTTTTCAAGATCCCCCCAGCAGCAGACAGGTATGCTTGATAAAATTATTGCCCATAGACTACCAACATCCAGCACTGTCAGGTGGAACTTTCACAGCCGTGCCATCAACACAGTGTTTGAGCACAGACACACACCTGCACTCACTGTTTTGAGACCATATGAGACTCCGGTGACTTTGACCCCAGTGCTGTCAGAGGAGCAGGAGGCTTCACCATCCTACTGGAGCATCCGGACATCAAGTTCTTCTTACAACTTTTCCATGGCATCGTGCCACATGTGGACCTCCTCTATGCCAAGCAACAAAAGAAAACCATTGATTCAGTCCATGTCAGTGGTTCTATGCAGCAGTTCCAGCAGGACATCCAGCTGATCAGGTTATTATTACTATTATTAATTTTCTTCTTATTATTACAATGATTCACTTTTTGCCTATTTTTTTGTTATTTTTGTAAATATTTTATCTGCAGAAATTCTCCATTCGATGGCTGAGCTAAGCAGTGAGGAGAGCAGGAGCTTCCATCCAACAGAGAGAGACATCAGGTCCTGAGTCCAGAGAACATCAGAGGATCTCAGAAGAAGTGAGAAAGAAATCAGTATCCTCAGGTTGACAGACTCCATTGTTGTTGTGAGAATAGGTCGACGGGTGTGACCAGTCTGTCCTCTTGTGGTTCATGCTTGTAAATTCATGGTTCTTTTTCTATGTTTTTGTTTTGTTTGTGCTTTTTTACTGTCAATCTATACAAAAAAAATGGATTGCATAGTTTTACCTTTAGGTTTAAAGCATCATTTTAATTCTAGATAAGATTATACGAGGTCTGTTAGAAAAGTATCAGACCTTTTTATTTTTTGCAATAACCTTATGGATTTGAATCACGTGTGATTGCATCAGCCAAGCTTGAACCTTCGTGTTCATGCGTGAGTTTTTTCACGCCTGTCGGTTGCATCATTTGCCTGTGAGCACGCTTTGTGGGAGGAGTGGTCCAGCCCCCTCGGCGTATTTTCATTGTCAGGAAAATGGCTGAGCGACTGCCGCTTTGCTGCATCAAATTTTTCCAGAAACTGTGAGAGACAGCCAGGTGGACACCATTCGGAAACTTCAGATGGCTTTCGGTGAAGATCTTATGGGCATCACACAGATTAAGGAGCGTTACAACCGGATTAAAGACGGCCCACAGCGGCTGAGGGTGCGCCGCGCTCCGAGCGGCCATCGACAGGCTGAAACGACCAGATCATTTCCAAAGTGAAGGCTGTGTTGATCCGGGATGTCGTCTGACTACCAGAGAAATGGCAAGAGAGGTGGACATAGCACTTTTTTGGCACATTACACTGTTACAGGAGATTTTGTAATGAAAGACGTGCGGCGGAATTCGTGCGTCAGGACGGAGGCGCTAATGGCGCAGAACAAAAAGCACCTCCGTGTTGGAAGTCTCACGGGACATGCCCAGCTCTTCCAACATTCGGAAGATTCAGACGGCTTTGGGTGGCTTTTCAGTCGAGTGAGTATCCGAGAAATTGTCGAAGAGCTGGGCCTGTCACATGTCCTGTGAGACCAACACGGAGGTGCTTTCGTTCCGCGCCATTAGTGGCTCCGTGGCGAATTCCTCCGCTCCTGTTTTCATGACAAAATCTCCTTTAACAGTGGAATGTGCCGGGAAAGTGCTATGTCCACCTTTTCTGCCATTTCTTTGGTAGTCAGACGACGTCTCAGATCAACACAGCATTCAGTTTGGAAATGATCTGGTCGTTTCAGCCTGTCGATCGCCGCTCTGAGTGCGCCGCGCCATCCGCCATTGTGCACCGTCTTTAAACCAGCTGTAACACTCCTTAATCTGTGTGATGCCCATAAAATCGTCCTTTCATCTGAATTTTCCGAATGGTGTCCACCTGGCTGTCTCTCACAGTTTCTGGAAAAATTTGATGCAGCGCTGCTCCAGCCGTTCAGACATTTTCCTCACAATGAAAATCCGACGAGGGGGGAGGACCAGTGCTCACTCAAAGCCTGCTCACAGGTGAATGATGCAACCGACAGGCGTGGAAAAAACTCACGCTTGCACACGAATGTTCAAGCTTGGCTGATGCAATCACACGTGATTCAAATCCATATGGTTATTGCAAAAAATAAAAAGGTCCGATACTTTTCTAACAGACCTCGTATTTGTGCTTCAAACCTTGATCCATGACACATCACGTTAACACAAGAAATGTTTTTAAAATGGTGAAAATGACAAAGTAAAGGTTTATTTTATGGGAGCAGGTTAAACTTTGGTTGTTTTGGGTATAAAAGCTGCTTTTTTAATTCTTTCTGTAGGTCTGCAACACACAAGGGAAAGATTCTCCTTCACCAACCATCTTATTAGTGCCACTTGTCTGCAGGTTCACAAAGGACCACACCATGTTTCCTGAAGGTGCCCTCAGCAGCACCTTGAAGGCGTACCTGATGCTCCACAGAAGCAAGCTGAAGTCTGATCTGCACCAAGGAGGCATTCAGGGCCTGCTGTGGTGCTGTGGACCTTTTCCAGTTGTTTGTGGAAAACAATCTTGAGAGGTCTTTTCAAAGGCGGTTACTCTACTAAAGATCCTCATTACCACACCTGTGACCACTGCAGAAGCTGAGAGGTGCTTCTCCACCTGGAAAAGAATCAAAACATTTCTCAGAAACACCATGAACCAGAACAGGCTGAATGCACTGGACATGCTGTCAGCGGAAAAGAAACTGTGACAGAGATGACGGACTTTAATCAGAGGGTCATCGAGAAATTTACAGTTCAGAAAGAAAGGAGGGTGAACTTCTGTTCAAGAAGAGCCTCTGAATGTTGTTGGGCAGCAGGTTGTGTTGTGATTGTGATTTGTCTTTAGTTTGTTCTTTTGTCACTTCTGTATTTTGTTTTGTTTCCTCCAAAGGTGCCCCCCCCCCCTTAAAATTTTTCGCACCAGCCGCCACTGAAGCAGCCCATATGACAATAAAATAAAATCACTTACTAATTCTAAATAACTGAACATACAAAGGTATGTTTTAGGTTTCTGTGGTGTTTTTGTGTCTGTGGTGCATTAAATCTGTGATCTTTGTCCATGTTTGTAATGTGCATCAGTTTGTGCTGCTGATCTTCTAATATCTTTTGGTTTTCCAGCTGATTCTGTGGAAGATGCACAGAAATGGTTGACAGGACTCGAATTACTGAGACAAGAGACGCTGGTGGCACCAACTCCTGTTGTCATAGAAAGGTGCATACACGTGCACACACACACACAAATAATGACATGCAGTTGTTCAAAACCATTAATTTATTAATTAATTAATTTATTTATTTATTTCAGTTGGCTGAGAAAGCAGATGTACTCCATCAATCAGACCAAAAAGAACAGGTATGGTGCACATTTTCTGCACGTCTTCTTTATGAATGATTGTGTCTCAGTGTCATAGGACGTACAAGTGACGCCTTTTTCCTCAACAATCTACCTTAATTATCTGTAAATGTAGGATGTATGTAGGATGACAGTGAGTCAGTAACACGCTACCCATTTGATCTATGTAATTATTTTATGTTAATTTACCGTCTTAATGTATTTATAAGTTGTTTAGGATCTTGTTATCATATACACACAGTTAATATTTTATTAATATTATCATTATTATTATTAGCGGTATTATTAATATTGTTATTTTCTTTTATATAACGGCTGAGTGGATCCTTGTCATTTGATTTGTGCTTTGTATGTCACATGGAGTGCAAATTTGGTTCCATACAGTTAGTACCATTGCACTCTGCACACATACACGCACACGCATGCACATGTCTTCGTGCGCGCACGCACACACAAAACAAATCCACTGTGCTGTCTGGAAGCTGTTGGCAGAAAGTTGGGATGAAAAGCTGCACTAATTTCTGATGTGATTTTTTTTATTTTTTCTCACTGCACTGAGGATGTACACAGTCTTTTTTTGGTAGTACACGTGTGCACAAGCGCCGACCCGGTTGCGCGTGTGTGCGCGTGCGCGCGTGTAGGGGACAACAACACGATGAATTGACTGAGCTAACTGATGCTGCTAATTCTTGTAACACACACACACACACACAAAATCCACTCTGCTGTAAGCCGTCTGGATGCATGAAGAGCTGTTCACGTGAAAGGCTGATGTGATTTTTGGCTGGACTGAGGAACTACTAAAAGTCTTTTTTTTTTAATGGAAGTCTGAGGTCAGTGCACAGCATCACTGGACTACACATCACAATTTGGACTTTAGCAGCAGTGGAATGCCAAAATGTAAGTGAAAGTGAAAGCTCCCTTCGCCTCGTTGAATGGTATGTTTCAGCTTTCACCTCATCAAATATTCGTACCATTGAACTCATAAACATTCATTATTTTCATATTATTATTACATCTATTTTGTCATTTGATTATTAAATGGACCACAATGGAAACGAGTGTTTTCACTTTCTTGTGTCATGCATGTATTTTTAACGTATTTACAGTTATATTATGTACTCACAATGAACGTACTAAAACTCAAGCATGCACACTTTTAGTATATAGATATGCGGCATGTGAATGAGGTACGTTCAAACATTTTCAAGCTGTGTAACAATTCATTTAATTTTGCTGAGTTTCATCATCATAACGAATGTATCCATACGATTACACGTCTTAATGCAATTCAGGTTATATGATCAATTGATTTCACTGTCCATTCATGACTTTATGGGCAGAGCGCATTTGTTTTTATTATTTCTCCTCCCCTTTCTGTGACAACCAATCACAGCTCTTAGAGGACTGCGTCATACCTAGCAATTGCTCTCAGACACCTCCTGGCTCACTCTTAGGCTAAGATTCCTTGCCAGGAAATTTTAGGCTAAGTTATGAGCTCTTTGAGAGGACTCTGGGTTACTTTGTGGATACGGCCCAGGTTTCTAATACTCTGATTCAAAAACCCAAAGCTGCACATGTGGTAATTTTTATGGGATTCCTTATAGAAATTGACTGACGGACTCTGTTAATGTGCTGGATGTTCTGCTAAACACCAATGTCACCACAGTAACTTTGAAAAGTTACTTTTATTTACCTTATACAGTTACTTTATTAGCAAATACCGAAAAGTTGTCGGCATCTGCTAATAAAGTAACTGTATAAGTAACTGTCTAAAATAACTAAAAAGTAACTAATAAAGTAACTTTTCAAAGTCGCTGTGGCAACACTGCTCACCACAGGTGAAATCAAAGGTGTTTGTTCACATGCAGTCTGGTAATATAGTCAGTAAATTCTTTGATTGTCATAGTTAACTTGCTGCAGTTCTGGTCTAAGCGGATGGATTTGTTTCTGTGTGTTTTATTCCCAGCATCTCTCTGAAGGAAGTGAAGGCTCTGCTGCCACAGCTCAACTACAAGGCACCCAGCAGTCGCACCCTCAAGGAGAAGTTCCTGGTATGACATTACTTTATTCTGATCTTCATGAAATGAAAAGTTTTCCATAGTGTCACTCTGCAAAATAAAGTGAAGAAAAGCTAAACTTCACACTTAAAGCTGCACTCATAAATGTGCATTTCACAACTACTGATAATTTAATCCAAAACCTCAGTGAAAGTGTTCAAACCTGGATACACAGTCACTTGCAAATATTTCTTCTTCCTCTTCCAACTTTTACTACTATTACATGCCTTCATTACATTTAGGGCTATGAGATCTCACCAAAAGTGCAGAAAACCATGTTTTTCATAGATATATTCCACGTAAAAAATCTTTTTCTGCGTAAAATAGTTAGTTTTATTATTTTTCTAACGGGAAAATATCACGAATCGTATGTAGTCAAAGTTTGGCTTCTATATCTGTTCCTCTGTGGCCTGTCTGCACTCTACTCTGGAAGAGGGGGACAGTGTGTTTGAGTGCCTCACAGCAAGTTTTACAAACACATTTTCTTTTCTTTCGAAGTCTGCTCTGAGTGTCTCTGAGTGTCCTTGCTGTGGTTAAAGTAAATACACAGCTGCAGACCAGCAACGCATAACAACAAACACTGATGCTTTAAAAGAAATACCTAAAATCTGTTTCTGAGGATGACATAATGTTGCTTAGAGACTGCAAACCCGGGAAGAATCTAGACAGAAAGAGGGTGTTGTGGGGGGATGTGCCACAACACCCTCCGTAACAATTTACTGGAAATGTCCAACAGGATGCCATGCAGATGGGCGACATGGTTCACCAGGAGGTCAGCAGTTTCCTGGGACGTAGGTAACTTGGCGAGGGGGATGAAGTGCACCATCTTGAAATCCAGTCCACAATGGCGAGGATCACTGTTTGTCTGTGTGACGATGGACATCCAGGGGTCACCTGGTTTGATAGGCATTGAGTCTCTTTGCATTCTGTATTTAAGTGAAATTTTTATGATCAGTCCAGACAATGAATGGTATGCTATGGTAGACCCCTCCAACCAGTGACGCCACTCATCCAAAGCCTCCTTAATGGCCAATAGTTCCTGGTTGCCAATATAATTGTCCTCAGCTTGGGACAGGTGGCAAGAAAAAACTCCACAAGGATTGAGGTGGTTATCAACCCCGCTCTGTGAAACCACTGCCCTGATCGGACACATCGACCTCCACCATAAACTGGTGGCTAGGGTCTGGCTGCATGAGCATGAGTGCTGTAGTGGATAGCTGTTTAAGATGCATGAAGGCTTGGGCAGCAGCAGGTGTCCTACTAAAGGGAGCATTGGGGGACGTGAGTGCTGTGATGGATGAGGCTACTTGACTGTAGTTGTGAATAATTTTTCAGTAGCTCACAAACCTCAGGAATCTTTGTAGTTGTTTATCATTTGTAGGGGTCAGCCATTTGTCCATTGCCTGGGTCTTTTCTGGGTCAGGACGAACCTGCCCATGAGCAGTGATATACTTGAGAAAGGACACAGATGGGAGGTGAAAGGCACACTTCTTCTGATGTTCAGAGAGGTTTTTAGAAAAAAATCAAGATGTCATCAAGGTAGACAACCACAAATTGGTTGAGGAAATTGTTGTTGACACCTCGATAATCTGTGCATAGACAGAGGGTGCCATCCTTCTTCCCCATGAAGAAGAAACTGGCGCCCACCAGGAGGGCCTGATGATGCCGGACTCAAGGGACTCTTGTATATAATGTT